>NW_021630106.1:195000-245538 GCF_900700375.1 Denticeps clupeoides
CAGCAGCATGGTCAGTAGTGTGGTCAGCAGCATGGTCAGTAGCGTGGTCAGTAGTGTGGTCAGTAACGTGGTCAGCAGCGTGGTCAGTAGCGTGGTCAGTAGTGTGGTCAGTAACGTGGTCAGTAGTGTGGTCAGCAGCATGGTCAGTAGCGTGGTCAGTAGTGTGGTCAGTAGTGTGTTCAGCAGCATGGTCAGTAGCGTGGTCAGTAGTGTGGTCAGCAGTTTGGTCAGTAGTGTGGTCAGTAGCATGGTCAGTAGCGTGGTCAGTAGTGTGGTCAGCAGTTTGGTCAGTAGTGTGGTCAGTAGCATGGTCAGTAGCGTGGTCAGTAGTGTGGTCAGCAGCATGGTCAGTAGCGTGGTCAGTAACGTGGTCAGCAGCATGGTCAGTAGTGTGGTCAGTAATGTGGTCAGCAGCATGGTCAGTAGCGTGGTCAGTAGTGTGGTCAGCAGCGTGGTCAGCAGTGGGGTCAGCAGCATGGTCAGCAGTGTGGTCAGCAGCGTGGTCAGTAGTGTGGTCAGTAGTGTGGTCAGTAGCGTGGTCAGTAGTGTGGTCAGCAGCGCGGTCAGTAATGTGGTCAGTAGCATGGTCAGTAGCGTGGTCAGTAGTGTGGTCAGTAGTGTGGTCAGCAGTTTGGTCAGTAGTGTGGTCATTAGCATGGTCAGCAGCATGGTCAGTAGTGTGGTCAGTAGTGTGGTCAGCAGTTTGGTCAGTAGTGTGGTCAGCAGCATGGTCAGTAGCGTGGTCAGTAGTGTGGTCAGTAGTGTGGTCAGCAGCATGGTCAGTAGCGTGGTCAGTAGTGTGGTCAGCAGCATGGTCAGTAGCGTGGTCAGCAGCATGGTCAGTAGCGTGGTCAGCAGTTTGGTCAGTAGTGTGGTCAGTAGCATGGTCAGTAGCGTGGTCAGTAGTGTGGTCAGCAGCATGGTCAGTAGCGTGGTCAGTAACGTGGTCAGCAGCATGGTCAGTAGTGTGGTCAGTAATGTGGTCAGCAGCATGGTCAGTAGCGTGGTCAGTAGTGTGGTCAGCAGCGTGGTCAGCAGTGGGGTCAGCAGCATGGTCAGCAGTGTGGTCAGCAGCGTGGTCAGTAGTGTGGTCAGTAGTGTGGTCAGTAGCGTGGTCAGTAGTGTGGTCAGCAGCGCGGTCAGTAATGTGGTCAGTAGCATGGTCAGTAGCGTGGTCAGTAGTGTGGTCAGTAGTGTGGTCAGCAGTTTGGTCAGTAGTGTGGTCATTAGCATGGTCAGCAGCATGGTCAGTAGTGTGGTCAGTAGTGTGGTCAGCAGTTTGGTCAGTAGTGTGGTCAGCAGCATGGTCAGTAGCGTGGTCAGTAGTGTGGTCAGTAGTGTGGTCAGCAGCATGGTCAGTAGCGTGGTCAGTAGTGTGGTCAGCAGCATGGTCAGTAGCGTGGTCAGCAGCATGGTCAGTAGCGTGGTCAGTAGTGTGGTCAGCAGCATGGTCAGTAACGTGGTCAGCAGCGCGGTCAGTAATGTGGTCAGTAGCATGGTCAGTAGCGTGGTCAGTAGCGTGGTCAGCAGCGCGGTCAGTAATGTGGTCAGTAGCATGGTCAGTAGCGTGGTCAGTAGCGTGGTCAGCAGCGCGGTCAGTAATGTGGTCAGTAGCATGGTCAGTAGCGTGGTCAGTAGTGTGGTCAGTAGCGTGGTCAGCAGTCGGGTCACACTAAATTGGACCATCTGGATGTTGTTGGTTTGTTAATGTTTGGTAATAAAAGATCTATGCAGGAGGGCAGCATCTGAGCAGCACCGCTGCTTACACGTTCAAGGAACCCCGGATCCGCTCCAAACCAACCATCTTTACCCGAAACCATCCCGGTTCAGCGGACGTTGTGCTTTTCTCCGTGTGGTTTTTTTTTCCGGCTTTTGGACCGTGTAAAAGTGCGCGTTTCGTGGCGCTGCGCTCCTTAGTATTCCGGACACTCCGGAGCCGATTACAACATTTCCATATGAAAAGCGCCGGATCGCTCCTGCAGCACAACAGACACTTTGTAACCTGTCGCCCGCTGCGACATAACTCGTTTTTTTTTTTTTTACAGACGGGACACTTCTCACTCGTTACGCAAAAAAATTAAAATAATAACATCAATGGGATAAATGTGGATTTTGTGAAATAAAAGGGCTCTTTTTGCGCTGTTTTTTTATTTTATTATTAATAATAACTTTAACGAAAGCGAATTACGACGACTCGTCGCATATCAGCCAGAACCGTGCGTTGTACGAGTATAGATTTTTTGTAATAAAAAGATTCGGTTCTTCCTACCTTGGCTGAGCCGCACCAGGGCGGGCAGCCGAAATTTGCTGACCACCAGGTCCAGGGGCAGGGACACGCTGCTCCAGCAGATGTCGGACACGCTGGCCGAAAACTTGTCCATGTCTCCCGCATCACCGGCTCGTCGGTGCCGGGCGGCGCCGCGCGGCGCGGCCAGCTCTGTCCATGTCGGAGCGGCTCTGTCGGTCCTCCCGGGGCGCCGCTGGCGCCACCCTCCTCCCCCGCCCGCCCGGCCGGTGGCGGGTCCCGGGGCACCTGTGGCGCCCGGACACGTCGCCCACGCCGCACGCCGCGACAGTGGCGGCGCGCATGTCGCCGTGTTTACGTCACATTCGGCGTTATTGACGGGACAGGGTTGTCTGTGTCTGCTGTGACAAGGGACCCCGCGACTGCAACTCGAACTCGGTCCTCGCACTTTCGTCCAACCGCCGAAAATTGACCAATAAGCGTCGCCGCTGGAGGGCTCGACCAATCACAGCCGGGGGGCTCATCACGTGACGTAACGTTGAGCCACTGTCGCCAACGTGTCTTTTATTGAACTAGCCGGAGGGCTGTTTTCTTTCCAAAGTTGTTTTGGGTTTAATACTCTGTTGTTGTTTTTTTTTATTAAAATGTGGAATTATGGCGGAAAATTGGCAAAAAATGTAATGATAACGTGAATCTTAACAAGTACATTCTTCTATAATGACCAATACTCGATAAATGTACTTTTTCAATCAAGATTTTCGTAATCTGGGTAATTAGAATTGCATCGATTCTTATTATTACTGGATCTGGCAGATGATGTCTGCCAGAGAACCAAAGTTACCGGAAGTAAAAGATCTTAAAGAGCATATTCGAGATATTAACACTGCCAAGACATTATTTTATAGTGGAACCCTACTATAACCACAGTAGTTCTAGGCCTTATTTGATCACTTCTAACCCGGTTTAAATCTGGATAAGCAAACGATAAGAATTTTTGCTTGAATGGAATTGCAATAAATGTATTAGTCAAGCAGGAGATTCTGTTCCATCACGACTGCCTTACCTGCTTGGGATATTACTGATGCTCGAAATTCATTGTGGGCTTGCGTTAAATCAGTGTAAGTGAGTGGACGCTCCCCTTCGTCCCCCCACGCTGGACACTCCTGATATCGGCATTCGATCCTCCCCGATAGGAGATGCCAGCCGTGCGTCCGCCGCAATAACCCTGACGGCGAGAAGCCAGTACAAATGGCTGGAGGAAGCGATGAAAGAAGGCGAGCGGCGGATATTGCGGTCTGCCAGGCTCTCAAATACACAGGGGACATTTGAATAGGCCCGATATGCATCTGCAGAGTTCATGTTGGGAGGCTTGTTGCTCGCCAGGGTCTGAAGCATACGGTGGTGTTGAGGCCAGGAACCAGTCCTGTTTCATTGAGGAAGTCGGGCCGTTCAGTGGCAGTGAGTCTGTGGTGCTGAAAAAATGTTTTAATCGCCGCCCCAATCTCCATGTTCTTGTAAATGGAAATGAGATCTAAAAAGGAAGCTTCCTTCAGCTTCAACCATTTAAAACCAAATCAATTCACTTCCTCTTTGCCACAAACAGGCTAAACCGCTACAAAAAGATGAAAGAAGGCATAAAAAAACAAAAAAAACTATGAGATGGGAAAGCAAATGTTTCAAATTTGTCAGTAATTTGAGATCAAAAACTACGTTTCTTCCAATGGGCTCCATCACAGCATTTAGTTCATCATTAGAGTGTAAACTCTCAGTTATTTGGGGAAACGGGGCCCAGCTCAGCAATAACAATGCGTGTCTATATCCACATTAAAAGGTCTCAGTCGTCCCCTAATACTGCATCTGAAGTCTCTTTCCAAAAATCCAGCCTTGGTGCAGAATTACAGTCACACAATGAGATTCCCGCCGGACGCGCCGTTTCGGTGTCTGGAGTGAAAGTGACTAGTTGTCACATGTGACACAACAAGCACAGCACCCAGTGCACAGTGAAATGTGTCCTCTGCATTTTACTGTCCTCTTAGTGAGCAGTGGACAGCCATGACAGGCTCCCGGGGAGCAGTTTGCGGGGAAGCTACCTTGCTCAGTGGCTTCAGAGTCTCACGAGATTTAAATTTAAATAATATTTCTATCACAGAGCAACTGTGGGATGGTAGTGGCCTAGGGGTAACACACTCGCCTATGAGCCAGAAGACCCGGGTTCAAGTCCCGCTTACTACCATTGTGTCCCTGAGCAAGACACTTAACCCTAAGTTGCTCCAGGGGGACTGTCCCTGTAACTACTGATTGTAAGTCGCTCTGGATAAGGGCGTCTGATAAATGCCGTAAATGTAAATGTAACTGCAATGCTTAGCACATTTGGAAGCCATGACAGCCGGTGGAGATGATTCCTTAGGGGAGGGGTGTGAAATTCTCTGGGCAGAAAAAGCATGAGAAACGGGAGGTAACCTTTCCCCTTCTGATGACATAAGGGGACAAATTCCAGCACAGCACATGGTGACACGATGCTTTTAACAATCACCCTTGGTGAGCAGTGCTTTGTAATAAAAAGGGGAAGGGGCTAGGGGAACTCATGATACCTTTAAAAAGTGTAATTTCATTAATGAGCGTGTTTTCTATTGGTTCATCCACCTAACTGAGGCCACTGATGCACAGAATGGATGCCGTGACTACAGCCTCAGCACCTCAGCAGGATTATAAGAAGGGCCATGTTGGGACAGGCCCGTGGAACCTCCCCTATTTCGAATCAACAATCTTTTCACATCATTTGATTATTAAAATACACCAAAAACGTTAATGTAACATATCTGGAGAGCAAAGGAATATGAAAGAAACTTCATGTGAAAACAATTGTTTTTGTCATCATACACTGCATAACATAGCAAAAAGTGTCCTCTGTTCCTTGCTTAAGGGGACCTCAGTGGCACCATGGTCTGTTGGGGACTTGAACCCGCAGCACTGTGGTTACGAGTGAGCTTCCCTACCCACTTCCCACCACTTTCCCTGCAAATAGTAGCACTTGCCCAGTGGACTTCTACCAGGAAGTGGATCCAGTTGCATGTAAGCAGCACATTGGCCCGCTTGATTCACTTTGCCTTCATGGTGTTCTCATATGCAGTGGTTGGAATTTTTTTATATCCCTGCAATCAAGGTTCAGAATGGGTTGAGGCCGCAAAAAGCGGTGAAAACACTTCTGATCCCGACAGTCATTGTGCAATACATCAGAAGGTGCAAGCGCAAACATTCCTCTGTATTTTACATATTATACCAAAGAATTACCATTAAAAATTAGCACCACTAATAGTAACATTTACATTTGAATAAAATGTGAAAGTGATTGTTTTTGTGATTAAACACTGCAACACAGCACAAGGTGACACAACGAAATGTGTCCTCTGTATTTAACAATCACCCTTGGTGAGCAGCCATGACAGGCGCCCGGGGAGCAGTGTGTGGGGACGGTACCTTGCGCAGTGACACCATGGTGGTTCGAACCCACCACCTTACTACCAAAGCCACTGAAAAGAACTGAAGTCGCGTAATGGAAAATAAATGAAGTGTGCAAACCACTGCCGGTATTCAGGCTCCCTTAAACAGTCTACCAAGAATTTTTACGGCATAACATAACTAAGTGTGGATATCATTCTTAACATCAGTCAATAACAGAAATCAGATTAGGAATAAGACCCAATATCCAGTGTAAAAGTTGAATAGGCCTATGCTACTGACAGCCATGAGAGTAGTTTTTGATGCAGAAAACATATGACACAATATGAACAATCTTCCAGACCTTTGATTCATGTTCATACAAGTAGGACCAGAAGTCTGAATAGAAAATGTTATTGGGGCAGTTACAGATATTTCCACTTATACCAGAAACCTTCAGTGTAGAGAAAAAGCGATATTTAATCTCCCCAACACACATGAAACAGCTCCGCCACGTGGCCAATAGCCAAACACTAAGGATCAGTCTCCTGGTCATGGATTAAGACCTAGTCTACAGGTGAACTTCAACGGAAGAATCTGCTTAGTCCATGAATGGGAAAATTGACCCTGAATGTTCAGTCAACATAATGAAAACATAAATAAAAAAGGACAAATTTTTAACTTAAACAAGCTTTTTTAATGGTTTTGCAAAATTGTTTGAATTTCCAAAGAGAACTTCCCTTCCCCCATATCTGAGGTTTTTTTTTTTTGTGTTTTTTTTTTTTTAAACGTTAAGTAGTGCCAGTTTCTTCAAAAAGAGCAATGTGGCAAACTTACAAAATCCTCCAACCCAAAGAAAATCAGCATGCAGGAAAAAAAATGCAAAAGTAATTCATTATAATGTCAAACAAAATCATAACTGGGACAAAAGACAGCGGTAACAATGGCATTCTCTTCGGTCGGGCGGTAGAAATTCAAACGTTTCGCATTCGAGTCAAGTCCAGGTTTAGACCTGAGATGACTACAAGTTAGAGGGGTGACCGGTAGGTTGTGACTGGAGAGGAGGGAGGGAATTAAGGGTATTTTAGGGGCAGGGTGGGGGTGGTGAGCCCCGAGGGGCTCCATGTAAGGCACAGGACAAAAGAAAACCCCAGCTAGAAAAAAAAAAAAAAAATTATAATAAAAAGAAAGAACCCTCCTCACCATTACACTAACCACCAAGAACACAGATATTAAAACACAAACCCTCACTACTGTACAAAAAGGAAACAGTGTTAAATCCTACAGTTTCTCTTTATTTAATATCATCTGTTTTAGACTAATTTTAGACTGATGGGAAAGTCTTTCATTTGATGCTGGGGCTGCATCTGAAAAAAAGCAACCCTTAAATCAAAAAAATAAAAATGTAGTGGTGAAGGTTTTTTTTTTTCCTTTCTTATTTAAATGTGTAAAAGACGTGTCTTATCTATACATGTTTCTGCAGAAATAAAAATCGTATTGTCAGCAAGCAGTCATGAGTGGAAGAACGATCAGGGGGCGTTAGGAGAGAAGTGGTTTATTTCCAGAGAGGAGACAGGGGGAGGAAAGAAAAGAAAATGGAAATTAAGAAAGAAGAGTGGCAGGTCTGAGGGAGAAGTGTTAAGAGGTGGGGGGGGTGGGGTGGGGGGCGGCATGTGAGAAAGTTTATGTGCTTGTGTGCGTGTGTGCAAAGAAGTGTGTGTGCATGTCTAGGTGTGTGTGTGTGTGTGTGTGTATGAAAGGGGAGTTGTTCAGCTGCAGCACTTGCTCTTCAGTCCTGTAACACCACCTCCGCTGCTGATGTCCACGTTTTCACTGTTGGGTTCTTTTACAGGCGTCTGCATTACAAACACACACACACACACACACACACACAGACAATGTGTTATACACACAGGCTGCACACAAATTCACTACAACGTTACATCATACATTTTCAAGAAACCACATCCAAAGACAATAAACATATCAATAAATTTTAATTTGTGCCCACGATTTGAGCAAATTAATAATAATAATTAAAAAAATGAGATAGACACCTTTCTGAGAATGTCTTCTGCTAACGTGAGGAATGCCTTCTCGATGTTGATGTTTGCTTTTGCGCTCGTCTCAAAGAATCGGATCCCGTGCTCCCTGGCGATCTGCAGTGGAGAGCGAATGGGGGTAAAAGGTGAGGGCTAAAATAAGAGGATGAGCAGCAGCAGAGGCCTACGGCATGAACAGGGGTCAGATGGTCTGTGAGTGAGTCACTTTTTATGATAATTCACTAAAGATATTGAAGCCTTTAAAACCAGGGAGAAATATCCTGATATTATCCTACTGTAAATACTTTTTTTTCCCTCTTCCAAACGTCGTATACGAAGTTGAAATGTAACAGGGAATCTTTAACACAGCACAGGCACTAAATATCCTACCCCATACATTGTATTTTAAACAATAGTAAAATTAGCAACACTAAACACATTTTCAGGAAATTGGTAAAATGTGCAAGAAAATGTGTATTTAGGGTTGAGTTGCAATACTCAAAAACCGCTACAATATGAACCTGTATTTCCCCTTATATTTCTTAAGACTAATAAGTGCTCATTCTGTGCATGTTTTCTGTTTATCTGTGTCCTTACTTCATGTTCTTGACAGCGGAGGGCGCTGTTGCATCTGCGATTCATCGCAGACTGTCTTCCTCATTTTTACATGCATAAATACTTACAGGAATGCAATATGCATACATATTTAAAGCACTCAGGTGAAAATAAAATATGGAGACCTCACCTGTTCTCCCTTTGCCTTTGGTACGATCCGCTTGTCTTCCATGTCACACTTGTTGCCTAGCAGCATTCTCTCAACGTCTTCGTTTGCATGCTGAAAGGGAAAGTTCAAATCATATATCAGCTTATTTATAACTTCTTAAATAAAACAAAGTTATACAGAGAATAAGACAAAAAATGGTTTTGATGACTATGAAAACATCTAGAAAAATTCTAAAGAAAATAATAGCTAATTTTATTCTGCCTACTCCTGTACACAGTAATACTCAGTAGTTTATATGGCACACGCCTTCACATAATTCATGTCACCATCATACTAATCACCCTCAATCACAGCAGATTAATTAATAAATGTGATATTTATGAAGAATGTCACATTTTTAAAAATGTTTTCTTTGATAAGTAAACAATTATGACTATGGCATTCTTAGTGCATGGGGCAAATTGTGAAAGGCAAATATTTCAGTGTATAATGGGTGTCAAAACTGTGCTACATTTCAATAAAATAATATTTATGCAAAACCAATACCAAAGTGTTGCGGGATCAAGTCCCAAACCGACCGTGGTGCCACTGAGGTCCCCTTAAGCAAGGTACGGAGGACACATTTTTACTAGTCGAGGGACTAAAAGCTACACGAGTGCTGTTAAGTTTAACATATGATAGTCAGTACTAGTTAAAATGTGGTGCATTGTACCAATATTTAAATTAAGCATGATGCACTACTCAATATAACACATATAAACTAAACTTGTATGTCTTGGTTATGAAAATTTGCTTTGAAATTCACTGAAAGAAGTAAAAAAAAATTACATCGCAATTTTACATGATTTCAAATGTATGCAAAACCTTCAGTTTTTTTTTACATTTTGAAATGAAATAATGTTCCACATTATTATGAGCATCCATCTTTTAGCATTTTAGTTTCATTTTCAAGAGAATCAGTTTGTTTAGACAGCCGAAAGAGAAAGTATGAAGACTTCCTGTAGTAGATTGTACCTTCACACCAGTAGAAATAGGTACATTTATTGTATGATACGTTGGTCAACAGGCCACTAAAAACAGAAGGAATTAAGAGGGCCAATTTAGTGTAGGGATGCACTGGTCTGACAAGAGTATCTGATATCTATCCAATAATGATTAAAATAATTGGATTGGCCCACTATTACCAATAGCCAATCAAAAAAAAAAAAAACATTTATATGCATGCACTACATCCTGCGAGTGCAGAGCATTTAAGTTGCAGAGACGCTCCGTGAATCTCTCTGAACAACATGGTCTAAACCTCTGCGTGATGTGACTCATTTACTGACAACCAATAGAAACCAAGCATGGAGGCGGGCTCTCAAACCAAGATAGACCTAAAACGGAAATAATGTGGTATAATTATTGTGTGGTCTGACACACAATAATCAATATTTTCTGATCCTTGTTACACTGAACAGTTGATTCTTGATAGGATGTGTTGTTTGTATAACCAGTTTACATTATGATTTATATTGTTTGTTTTCTGTAATTTGTGATCAATAATAAAATCTAAAAGTCCTGTTAACTTTGGACATGTTGTAACCCAAAATGCTGGTGTGCAAATATTTCTTAGTTGAATATTGTTATAAATATATACACATATGAAGTATCTACACAATGAGACGGTTTATTCATTAAATAAATTGAATGGTGCTGGGGATCGGACTATTTCCAAACTCCAGGTATTGGTAACGGAACTGAGAAAGTCGGATCATGTTTTTAAAACCTTGTTGTACATACTGAAATGCAACCTTGAACCAGACCCTCTGATGGCTCTTTTTGGTATCATTGAAGAGGAAGATAAGTGTCTAACTCCAGCTAAACAGCGTTTGTTAATCTTTTGCGACACTCCTGGCCAGGCGCTCCCTTCTATTCAAGTGGAAGGATTCCCCGTCACCCACTCACGCCCAGTGGCTCAGAGATATTTTGTCCCCTGAAGAAGATTCACTACTCAATCCGTTCTTCAGACTTTTTTCATATACATTTATAGTTTGATTCCATTCTTATTGAATTGTTTGTTTTCTTTTTGTTTTTTTGTTTCTTTTGCATGCAGGACCAGCTCCATAGTCCCTTTTTTTTTTGGTATCTAGCCTGGTATCTTATGCATGTAAAGCTGGCTTGGAGTCAGGGAGGGGGGGGTGCTATAGGGTTTATAAGGGGGTTATAAAATATAAAATTGACAGTATATTGAAACATTGCATGTTTACCCTGTTCTATCCCTGTTTAAAATCTATAAAAATATTGTTGAAGGAGAAAGTTGGATCGATGGACTATCAAGAAACATTCAATATAAAAATTAAGTCTCCACCCAAAAACCATCTTACATTTTCATAAAAAGTAATTCCATTCTTTTCAACAGCATATTATTTGGCCGGTAATTTCTGTTTTAGAACATCGGGCATTGAATGGCAAACCAAATACCCAGTTTTTCATGGTGGTGTGACGTTACCTCATCAATGTTTCGCAGCCACTTGCTGATGTTCTCAAAGCTCTTGGCATTGGTGATGTCATAGACCAGCATGATGCCCATGGCTCCTCTGTAGTAGGAAGTGGTGATGGTGTGGAACCGCTCCTGACCGGCAGTGTCCCTGAAAACAACACCAAAAAATAACATGCATAAAATACAGAACCCATTACAAACAAGACAAAGAGAAGGTGAATATCAATATAGCATTGAAGCCACCCTTAGTATACACAATGAAGCAATAATAAGCTTTCACCATTTATAATAAGCTTTATGCCTAATTAGAACAAATAATAAACTTTGACCAACTGTTTAAAAATCAAGGTCATGGTTTTTTAAATAATGACATACAATACAGACAGAACATAAACAGTAAAAACCAAGAAACAGCTAACCATTAAATTGTTCGACGCAGCGTGAAGAATTGACATTATTAATAAAAAAATTTTTTTCACCAGTTACAGAGACATTTCACTGAGGTTAACGCTGACCCGCCCTGTCTCACCATGCAACTCTGGGCCCTATTTAGCAGATCTGGTGTAAAGCAGGAAGCAGAAGGCGCAAAAGACATTTTGCCATTTCGGCAGAACACACACTGTCCTCCTGGTAAACAGGCCTGCTCCAGCGTGAAGTGCATCTCACACTGAGACACCATGGCAATGCCTAATTAGAACAGTCAACTGTATACAGTGTGTAGGCAAATTGCATCAATTAGCGAGATGTTTTTGTCATTGTGACACACTGTACCCATCACCCTTACTGAGCAGCCGTGAAAGGCGCCCTTCAGCTTCCTTTCCCGCTAGGCCACCACTGCCATCCGATCAGGGGATGACATGAAACCGTTATTAAACAGGTGTTTTATTGTTTTTAGAATAACATTTACAGCCTTGCTAGGAATATTTAAAGGGTCCCACAGCCCTTCCAGAAATGCAGTGTCCAACATGAAATTGCACACACAGTCATTTAATTTGTAGGATCCGGTCACATGACTAGAAAACGGTGGAAAGTGTGGTTTTAAATTGGCATTATTAAAAAATGATCTGTTTTTTTCTGCATTTAATTGTGGGTGCACAACTTTTCGGAAATCTTAAACCTTCTAATGTCTCTCTGACACTTCAGTTTCCATATAAATAAAATAAATGTATGCATGTATAGAATTGTCTACTTTTAAAATGTATGTTCTGTGTATACATGTATAAAACCAGAACAGGTGAGATTATGTATGATTGCCCAACCCAGGGCCCTTAATCTGAGAGTAAGATTGCTGTTAATCCAGAGTAGTAACCTAATTAGCAGCTAAGATAAAGAGGTCTAATAAAGCTTACACAAATGTCGGAATAGAAGAGAGGATATTTAGATCTACCACAATACAAATTCCATGTAGAACAGGCCAATCAAAACTTTTATGTTTGTAGTATGAACATTGGACTATTTTTTTTGCAACCTCTCACCCCCTCACTGTCCAAAATGCCCTCTTGAAAGGAAAGCATACTACAGCACAACATGGCAACCTCTAAGTATGTATTGAAGGGTTTAGCCTGATCATTTACATTTGTGACATTTACCAGATGTCCTTATCCTGAGTGACTTACAGTCAGTAGTTACAGGGACAGTCCCCCTGGAGACACTCAGGGTTAAGTGTCTTGCTCAGGGACACGATGGCAGTAAGTGGGATTTGAACCTGGGTCTTGTGGTTCATAGGCGAGTGTGTTACCCACTAGGCTACTAACAACAAAAGTATTCTTCATAGTCGAACAGAAATACGACTTCCTAACGTTCCTTGTCTCCCTCAAACTCTAGAGCTCATGTGGACGTGGACCTACTAGCACAGATGCGATATGTACCCCGTCTCCGAAAGCAGACAAAAGAAAGTCTTGTTATCCTAACTGCATATTAATTTTGCATTAGTCTCATGGCAAATGCATGCAGCAATTATCCCCACCGGTCGTGCCAGTTCACCTCAGACAAAACATGAATTAGTGTTTCAGGACCTTTTATCACATGCATGGTCATGTAATCGGAAAACATGGACACAAGATAGTTTGTTGGAAATATGATGAATTTTAACAATAAATTGGAGGAGAAAACAGAAATAGATATTTAAAATAGATATTTTATATAGTTAAACAACAACTCACCATATCTGTAGCTTGATCTTCTTTCCTTGTAATTCAACTGTTTTGATTTTAAAATCAATTCCTGCCAGTAGGGGAAAGAAAAAGAAGAATTCATTAGTAATGCGGAAACTAAAAAAAAAAAAACAGTTGTTTTTCTCGTCATCACGTTCACATGAACCCTCTGCACATTTACTGATGGCGCGGATGAGCCCGGAGCCAAGGCCCTGACTGGCAGGACGACTGAAGGAAGTGGCTTTAGCTTGGCAAGCGATATCAGAGGCTGGCTCAGTGTCCCGAAGACACTCGCGGTCAAGCGACGAGACGGCCTGAAGCCCCTGGCCGCCGCTCATCGCGCGGATTATAATGCCACTCCCTGGAACAGCATCGGGCCCGGGTTGCCAGGGGTGCGTCATGTTGACTCGCCCGGTACGGTATAAAACTGCTTTGGGACGGGGGGGGGGGGGGGGGGGGGGTGTCCAGGTTAGGGCTGGTTAGGACAGCGGCTGGCACTGGCCTCCGCTGCCCGGTACCATCCTCAGTACGCTCGGCACTTCAGCGCCATTTGTCTTAATCCTCTAAGTCCCGTTTCCGAGGGACAGCGTGGCAACAGTGGCTCCTTTGAGAAGTGGGAGGCTGACCAAGAGTGTGTGTGTGTGTGTGTGTGTGTGTGACTGGTTGTCATCCCTCAGCTGGTGCACAATGGCTCAGTCTTTCTCGTGCCCGCAGTACGAATGCGAACGATCTGCCGACTCATGTGTGCACAGGAAGCCCTTACAGAACATCAGTTAACTCTGTAGTAAAGTAAAACATCGCTTTTGACAGCACCACCATGCACCAATATTCATACATGTTGTGATGAATTACACCACTAATACTACACAACCACACTCGCGCGTGACAATCTGGACTCTGTAAATGCTCATTATTAGTTGCGGTGTTGTAATATTTTATGTAAATGTAGTACAGCCCATGATACAGGTCAAAGTTAATGCATAATAATTATAAAGATGAATTATGTCTTCTGTTTGTTTAATTGGCGCGTTTTCTTAATTTGTGGGAAAAAAAAAAAGGTGTCGGTCAGCCAAGCTTCTGTCCTGCATGCCAGCGCGTAGATAAGGAGCGGCAGTATCGAGCCGTGTGGATTTTATGGGGAACGCCGAGGAAGGCTGACTTCCAGCCAACCGGCTGTGCTCGGGGCGAGGCCCGCCATTATTCCCTAATACAGCCTGACTCACCCTTACACAATACGGCGGCTACATGCAGACCGCGCCGGATCGCCAGGCGAGGAAGGGACCTCGAGTTTCCTGTTCATGAGAACGTGACCAGGGGAAAGGGAGGAGACTTGAGCCGGGAGAGTAACGAATACAATAGTCCATCCCAGAGCCACCGAGATCCCGGCGCTACACCGGGCCAAATTCGTAAATTTCTTTCGGGGGGGTGGAGCCACGCCGGGCAAACATTGGCCTGCGGGGCGATACGATCCCAATATTTTGCCAAAGAGAACATTGCCAATCCCAATGCCGCAAGTCGGGTCGATGCTCAAGTGTATTTCCGTACAACAGCGGTGATTCCATCTTTAAAAAATGTATCATGCTCCAACCCATTTTCCCCCCTTTCGACAAGACTTACCAACACATCACAACTTCTCCGCCCTTCTTTTCATGATTAGTTACTGATCCTTTTTAAAATATATACTTCTATCTCTGTAATGTGTAATGATGTAGCGGCATGCCGATTTATCGCCCCGTGACCCCTGTTCAGGGTGCAGCGTGTGTCCATCGCATTCCAAAAGGACTCGGAAATGATCCACATTCCACCGGAACCCGGGTCACATCCGTCAGAAATCTGATTACAGCGCGACGTCACAACTCTCTGCAGTGGGAGCTCCAACCCGCGTGTTTACATTTGTGACATTTACCAGACGTCCTTATGCTGAGTGACTTACAACCAGTAGTTACAGGGACAGTAGGACATCCTAACGTTCCTTGTCTCCCTCAAACTCTAGAGCTGGAACCCGGGTCACGCCCGTCAGAAACCTGATTACAGCGAGACGTCACAACTCTCTGCAGTGGGAGCTCGAACCCGCGTGTTTACATTTGTGACATTTACCAGACGTCCTTATGCTGAGTGACTTACAACCAGTAGTTACAGGGACAGTAGGACATCCTAACGTTCCTTGTCTCCCTCAAACTCTAGAGCTGGAACCCGGGTCACGCCCGTCAGAAACCTGATTACAGCGAGACGTCACAACTCTCTGCAGTGGGAGCTCGAACCCGCGTTGTCCTCGGCACAGGATGCCGAGTAATAAGATACAGTACCGCCCCCCACAGCTCAAGCTGCGTCGGTGCTCGTACCTGTACGGAACAGATTTCCGTCAGTCCTGGAGGTTGTACGTTTACTCGACGCTGGCGGTGTTCAAATTAACCTTCCGCGTCAATGCGGTGCAGAGCGCAACCGATTAGACCGTTAGGACGTTTCTGGGCGACTTTCATGTAGTGGGTCCAGTGCCCCACTAGAAGCTGGCCGAACGTTGACCGCTGCGCGCCGTGGCTTCGTTCTCACGCGACCGCTAGCATTACATTTACAGCATTTATCAGACGCCCTTATCCAGAGCCACTTACAATCAGTATTACAGGGACAGTCCCCCCCTGGAGCAACTTAGGGTTAAGTGTCTTGCTCAGGGACACAATGGTAGTAAGTGGGATTCGAACCCGGGTCTTCTGGTTCATAGGCGAGTGTGTTACCCACTAGGCTACTACTAGGCTACGAGTGTGTTACCCACTAGGCTAGCATCAAGGCGGGAACGGAGGAGAAGCTGATCAGTCTCCGAGTGTCCAGACAACTACAACACGACATGACCGTCTAACCGGCGGTTTCGAAATCTGCACGTATTCGTTGCTGCTGAGCCCTGCTTTCCAAGAAGCCTCACAACCCTCGGGGCGAGCGCAGCACATGCGGTGTTCGGTCCCAACGCCACGTACAGTCTGCACTCAGCCGCTGGACCAGCCGCTTTCTGCTCATTGTAGCAAAGTGTCCACGCGGGTGAACGAGGCCGTAACTCCGGTATTACAAAAAAATCGGGTGAAGTAATGGAGAAAAACAGAATAATTCATGTAACTAACTATCTAATAAAAACACAGATAAAAAGCCGCCTGGGGATGAACGGGGCATTTACAGCCACGCTGAACACAGAATGTGAGTCCAGCATACGACTCCCAATTCCCCTTTTCCCGCTGGCTCTGCAGAGAGCTTAGTGTACAAGATGACTAAAATGGGCGTGAGCAATACATGTATTAAACAAACGGACGCTCCTTGGACACACGCGATTTACTGACTCCTGAGCTTTTATTAACTAAATAAGCATTATTTAGTTATGTAAAATGTACACCAAAATCACATCATGTCCTGAGCGAGGAACAATGTCACTAGGGTAACGGCGCCAGACACGCCCAGGGCCGGGTGTGGACCCCAGTGACAGTGACACCAGTCAACCCAAAATTTCCACAAATGAGTATTTATCAGGGAAAGACCCAACGACGGAAATATTCGTTCCATCAAAGTTTTTCTTGCTAAATGGAAATACCCCGGCGAAGGTGTCTGTCCGCAAATTCCTGCGAAGATATTTGGCGCAGAGTAAAGAATCCCGAAAAAGGAGGCGAGAGTCCAGAGGGAAGACAGCGGCGCCGCTGAAACCCGAGCCGTAAACACAGAGACGCAGAGACGGGTGGGCGGCCAATCAGAGGGGCCCTTTCGGGAAGTGGGCAGGAAACTGAACGTGGCGTCCTCTCTGCCGCACGAGCAGGGACAGTTTGTTTAAGGAGGAGACAGGTAGTCCATCAAGGCTCTGATGTCTGGGCTCCTTCACCGCACCCCTCCCTGGAGACATGGTTGGAGCCGAACGTTAGGCGTGTTGAAATTAATTTCATAAGACGTGGCCTATTCTGCATCGGTGCTGTGTAGAACGTAACAAATTATACCAGAATCAATAATCAAAAAAAATAAAATATTGGAATCCTGGAGGGAAAGCACGATAAAATATGAACAACGCAGTGTGTTACTTCAATATTTTACATAAACTGTACAGCTGAATACAAAATAAAAAAAATCCCAAAACTCCTCACATCATAGAAATACCTGTCATGTCAAGGGCTTATGGGTAGGATTCTGTAGGATTGGCCAGATATTGTTTTATCTGGTATACGGTTATGCTATATGTTGATGTAAGCGTAAAAAAAAAAAAAAAAAGATTATTATACAACTTCCTGCTGCGGTGCCTGTGCTATGGATGCATTTCATCCTTTCAAAAACGGTATACAGCGCAATATATATATTCACATTTACATTTACAGCATTTATCAGACGCCCTTATCCAGAGCGACTTACAATCAGTATTTACAGGGACAGTCCCCCCCTGGAGCAACTCAGGGTTAGGTGTCTTGCTCAGGGACACAATGGTAGTAAGTGGGATTCGAACCCGGGTCTTCTGGTTCATAGGCGAGTGTGTTACCCACTAGGCTACTACCACCTCATATATATTATATTACACACGCACAGTCTTAAATTTATATGGCAATATGAATTTTATGCCATATTGCACGGTCCTAAATGAGAGTGATTTAGCCGAGATAGATTCCGAACAACAAATCTACAGCCACGCTGGGCGATATGGCAAAAGAAAATTATGCGCATTCCCATATCAAACAGTTTATTAACATATAAAACCATGAAGGCCGCTGGCCTCCTCGTCACAGTTTCCAGCCAATTCGCTCTTTGCTAGTTTTACGCTGTGCACCACGTCACGTGGTACTGCGTGCATTGCTGCTGTATTCTGCATGCTCCTGCATGCCTTCACTTGCGCCGAGAAACGAAAACACGCGCACAAAAGATGCTCATTTCCATCCTGACAAATGCACAAAGCTGACCACTGACATGAGGCGCAATTCTGTCGCAGAATCGCACGGCCCCGAAAGGCTGCAAGTCACCCTGCACCGCTGCTGCCGGAAAGTTCTTCCCGGGCCCTCGCGCGGCAAAATGCACAGCGGATGAAACCGGAGCTCCCGCTGAAAAAGGCCAAGGGAGTACAGCTGCTCCATCGCTCCCAGTCCCATCTCAGGCGCATCCGGAGCGGCAACTTCCCCACCGCGCCATTAATGAGAACCAACGCTGTTCCTCATCCACGGAGAGAATGACGGTGCTCGCCAGGAGATGTCGAGCCAGCTGGTTGGGGTGGGGGGGGCAGCCCCGCCGTCTCCATATAGCGCGGGGAAGTGGACCAGCAGGAAAGGTCCAGCCAATCGGAACAGCCCAACCTTTACGTCAGGTTAGAACCTTATTAAACAACGCCACCGCTGACATTTGAATCTCCTGATCGTGAAGTCACCAAAAGACTAGCGCAGGTTTTCCCTTACACACACACACACACACACACACACACACACACACCTGACACTGGCATCTACCGCCAAAACCACACACTACGCACTGAACTCGCACATTACAACAAAACTGATACCGAGGAGGGCCAATGAATAAAAATAATAATTTTTAAGGGACAGAGGCTGCAAAGTCATCTGACGCGAAACAAAGCCTTCGCACATTTCAACAAACTCGTGGCTTCATAAAGTGAAACCACTCATCTAAAAAAACGACATTAAAACTAAGGGATGGACTTGTAGAACACCCTGAAATAGGCTGGTATAAATTCATACTTTCAGAAAAAGCGATTATACCCTGACAATCCTGTAACTGACCAGTATGAGTATGATCTAGTCGGCTGATGTAATTATTATAAAGAAAACTAGTTTAAGTATAAATAAAAGCGGGTAAAAATCTATTTTAGTACGCATGCGCAAAAAAAAAAAAAAAAAAAAAAAAAAAAAAAAACTGAAGGAAAACAATAGTGTTTATGGCCTTTTGGAAGATTGGAATATATAAACTCACAACTACAGTCCGCACAGAACGAATCGCTTCTTCTGAACGGCAGTGGAACCCGCTGACGTCCCGGCCGCCTGTCACGAAGCACGGAGGAAACATGGCCGCTTTATCCACGCTAGCCGGGCCTAGTGAGCCGCACAGCCCGCCAACTTGCGCCACACGACGCCGCGACCGCAACGCGAAAACGTGGCGGACCGCGGACCGATAACTCGCGGCCGACAAAATAATAATAATAATGATGATAATTAATACGCCGAAGCGAGGTCCGCAAAGCTTGAGCTACGGGCGGCGTGTTAGCATCGTGCTAGCATCTTCGGCAGGATACAAAACATTAGCCGGCGCGGTGGCTTCAGGCTCAAACATGTCGGTTGGAACCACGCGGGCGTTTTTATTGCGGGTTTCGCCTCAAACGCCACATCTTGCAGAGGATATTCACACTGGCTAATAAAACAAATATAAGATGAAATTAAACAGAGGGCCTGTTTGTCGGCCCCGCTTCGCACGTCAGTCCATTTAAACTGCGAAGATATCGATAAGTTGCATTTATAACACGCACGGATCGATCCGCAACAAACTGGAGGTATTTAGCACGTTTCGTTCCACGTTCCCCCCGCGGCGTGCAGGAAAAAATCACGGGCTTCGGTTGGGACTTTTGGCGAGTTGACGAGAACCGCGTTTCTCCGGACGGGCTGTTGAATAAAACACGGCGATGTCGGAAATATGAGTTCATTGTTTATATCGCGCCGCTATTCACACAAAAAAGGTCTGATCGTGACAGGTACCGCTTTTCGGCGTAAACATACAAATTACGTGCAGGATGAGGAGACGGTCCCTCCTGTTTTCCGGGGCCTTCGGGTGTCCGGTTGGAAACGTTAGGGATCGAAATGAATCGGTAAAAAAAAAAAAAAAACAACGAACGACGCTACAACAAGTGTTAGAGACGGAAAGGCGTCTGACCTATGGTGGAGATGAAGGTGGTGTTGAAGGCGTCGTCGGAGAAGCGGAACAGCACGCAGGTCTTCCCCACGCCCGAGTCTCCGATCAGGAGCAACTTGAACAGCAGGTCGTACGTCTTCTTCGCCATCGGGGGAAACGGGTGTCGGCGTGACGGTCCTTTTCTCTCTCTCTCGGCCTTGTGTTTTGTAAAGGATTTGGGTGGGTTTTTGTTTTTTGGGGTGGGGGGGACAATCCGGCTGGTTACCGGGCCAGATGCCCCAAAAAGCGGCCACACGACCGGGCTGAGCGAGCGGATTTTAATAGGGCCTCCGAGCCGGCTGGCCTGTCCTGTGGGCTAAAGGCTACAGCGATATCCCCCTTATTTCCCCCCCACGCTTCCTTTTCTCCCACAGAGTCGGGACAAAATGGCTCCCCTCAGCCCGACTTACTCTTTCTTCAAACTACAGGCGAGCTAATTCAAATTCCTGGCATACCGCTTCATTCCAGCCGCTTCCGACGCCGATCCGGGACGGGAAAAAAAACAAGAAACGCGTTTCGCGAGGGGTGAACTGTGGAGGAGAAAAACGACGAAGGGTCCTGCAGCTCTGGATCCTGTTTTCGGAATAACCTGAAAGCCGAAACAGAGACGACCGCCGTCGCCTTCGAATGGAGCCACCGAGGCGACACCCTACTTTGGCGACACGCCTTTCTCCCGCCCCCTGCGTGACGTTCCTTCTCGCCATTGGTTGGAATTTCTGCTTTTTAAACCGAGCTCGAACGGTGATTGGCTCTTCGGCGGACCGACGAAAGGGGCAAGAGGGCGTTACTGACGCGCTTGTGTAAAAGGGCAAATGTTACTGCCTGGCCGCTCCGGACATGTCGGCTCCGGCCGCCTCGGGCCCCGGCCTTTAAGCCACGACGGCTGCGGAGCCAAAATGTCAGCCAGTTTCCCGGCGGGCCCTCTCTGCCTGCAGTGGTCTGTCTTGGTTTGTTATTTGACATGGTGACAAAATCCAGCTGTGAGTCACCAGGCACGGGTGTGTCCCACGGCCATTTAGAAAACTGCACAGGCGACAAAAAAAGAATAAATAATAAAAAAAAGATTCAAAAGGGACCATAAGTGTTCCCTTGCCTTGAAGAGGAGTGTCGGTTTGAAGGCCATATCAGAAGGCCGACAAGTACACACAGTACCCCATACTACAGAATTATATGCTTTATTATTAGTATGTTTATTGTAGAATTGTACAATGTGCAAAAGGGAGTTGTTGACCTGTGTAAAACGTCCCCGAATGACCAAGTAATGTTTGTATGTAGATGTACACACGCGTACGCAAACGTTAATCATGGCCGGTAAAATGAACGGCGTGACGTTGGTAGTTCATGAGCACTGCTGTTGGCTTTTAGACCATGTGACATGTAATAATGCCTGAATGCATTATTACACAGTTATTGCTTTTAATTTGTCGGCTGAAGCAGAGAGACAGCGTTACGTTGCCATGGGTAAAAAAAAGAAACTGATGTATTAAGCTGGAACCATGTTTTTGCACACCTGAACTTATTCCCTTACATTACATTACATTACATTATTTATGAGGCACATTAAGTGCTTGCAGTACTTTC
Organism: Denticeps clupeoides; assembly: GCF_900700375.1. Lineage (NCBI taxonomy): Eukaryota > Metazoa > Chordata > Actinopteri > Clupeiformes > Denticipitidae > Denticeps > Denticeps clupeoides. Next base: position 216,563 of record NW_021630106.1, read on the forward strand.
TGGAAATGCGCGGAGTACGTCATCGCGTTGTTTACCGGTGGCTACGAAATATCAACAGCAGTCAGCAGCCGTAGCAATTTTCTGGTTATCGCCTGAATGCCAGCGGTCCGGAGCCTGTTTGACACACGAAATGCCCAGCAGTGCTTCAGGAAAGTGGAAGTGAAGTGATTGTCATTGTCCTCTGCTTTTACTTTACTTTACTTTATTTAGCAGACGCTTTTATCCAAAGCGACTTACAATAGGAAGACACCAGCAATTCTCGTTCGATTTCTATAGAATATCGAGTTTACAAACTAAGAGCCCTGATAAGGCTTAGACTTGTCATTGAAGAGCATGCTCAGAGATTGTTGGGTGCTAGACTAAGAAAAATTATAATGTATTTATACATTTTGTATTTGTTTGTTCAATGTGTACGCATGTGCTTGTGTAAGTGTTAGATTTGTCTGTAATATTTTTGGAATAAGAGGGTTTTCACCTGCTTCTTAAAAGTGGTGATAGTCTCGGCTAGTCGTGTGGAGCTCACTGCTCACCAAGGGTGACCCATCACCCTTGGTGAGCAGTGGCCACTAGGCCACCACCGCCCCAGGACCTGTTGAGTATCCATGTATGTAGTTGGCAAATTTTGGACAAGGAACAGATTCATCTTATTGCATAATTGCTGATTAAAAAGTCAGCAGTGTCATTAAGCAGAAACGAGCCTGCATATCTGGACTATAATGGTCTTTCAGTTCACTAGATCCCGCGGGCTGTTTAAATGTTCCCTACAGGTTGCTGGACGGTTAGTTATGGTTAGTATAAAGATGTCTGGCGACGTGAGATCAAATCCGCAGCCCGACCATTACCGACCTCTGTTGGCGAGTCGGGGCCCACGGCGCGCTTCTCGAACCGGCCGCCAGGTGTCGCTGCCGCCCGGCAGATCGACGCCAATTTACGGCTCATAATAATAAACATTTTCACATGGTTTATAAACCATGGTAAACGTGACTTGACGCGATTAAAAAACGATTACACGGGGTGTTATTGTCGTGCTTATCAGCCTTTTATAGTAATTAATTCATGACGGTCGAAGCCGAGGGGCGGCTCCGCAGTGACGTGGGCAGGGCGTTACGCGAGGCAGCGCTGGGTGCCGTCCTCCCGGGCGCTCGGAGCCGCAGCATCCCCCCCACCCTGCGCGCATCGCGGTCGCGGGCTGTCATGGGGCGCGTCCGGCCAGGGACCGACAGTATGCGCACGGCCGGCGGAGCAGCTCGCGTCCCGGATTCCGTCTGACGGCCGATCGCGTCGCTCGGTGACAAACGTTCGAAGAAACAAAGGAAGGGAGCGAGCATGTCGAAGCCGAAGAGCTGCGAGATGGTGAAGGTGGTGGTTCGGTGCCGCCCGCTGAGCCGGAAGGAGGAGGCGTCGGGATGCGAGCGCATCGTCGACATGGACGTGAAGCTGGGCCAGGTCGCCCTGCGCAACCCCAGGGCCGCTCCCGGGGAGCTCCTCAAGACCTTCACGTTCGACGCGGTGTACGACGCCACGTCCAGGCAGGGCGACCTCTATGACGAGACGGTGCGGCCGCTGATCGATTCCGTCCTGCGGGGCTTCAACGGCACCATCTTCGCCTACGGCCAGACTGGCACGGGCAAGACGTACACCATGCAAGGCCAGTGGCTGGAGCCGGAGAGGCGCGGCATCATCCCCAACTCCTTCGAGCACATCTTCACCCACATCTCCCGCTCGCAGAACCAGCAGTACCTGGTGCGGGCCTCCTACCTGGAGATCTACCAGGAGGAGATCCGAGACCTGCTGGCCAAGGACCACGGTCGCAAGCTGGAGCTGAAGGAGAGCCCGGACTCGGGGGTCTACATCCGAGACCTGTCCTCCTTCGTCACCAAAAACGTGAAGGAGATCGAGCACGTGATGAACGTGGGCAACCAGACGAGGTCCATCGGCTTCACCAACATGAACGAGCACAGCTCGCGCTCGCACGCCATCTTCCTCATCACCGTCGAGTGTAGCCAGGAGGGGCCGGACGGGGAGAACCACATTCGGGTCGGCAAGCTCAACCTGGTGGACCTGGCGGGCAGCGAGCGGCAGGCCAAGACCGGCGCCCGGGGCGAGCGCCTCAAGGAGGCCACCAAGATCAACCTGTCACTGTCAGCCCTGGGCAACGTCATCTCCGCGCTGGTGGACGGGCGCAGCTCCCACGTGCCGTACCGTGACTCCAAGCTGACCAGGCTTCTGCAGGACTCGCTGGGGGGCAACGCCAAGACCATCATGGTGGCCACGTTGGGCCCGGCGCCTTCCAACTACGACGAAACGCTCACCACGCTCCGCTACGCCAACCGCGCCAAGAACATCCGCAACAAGCCCCGCGTCAACGAGGACCCCAAAGACGCGCTTCTCCGCGAGTTTCAGGAGGAGATCGCCCGGCTCAAGGCCCAGCTGGACAAGCGTGGAATTCTGACCATGGAGAGGAGGAAGAGGAGGAACAGGAGGCTGAAGATGATTGAAGAGGGCCCAGGGGGGGAGTCTTATGGTGTAGAAGGAGACGAAGCAGACGACGATGATGATGAACAGGGGGAGGATGAGGACGAGGACATCATGGAAAAGGAGGCCCAGGAGTACATGAAGGAGCAGCAGGAGAAGCTGGAGACGGAGAGGGCGGCCATCAGAGACGACCGAAGCCTGGTGGCCGAGGAGAAGCAGAGGATGCTGGAGGAGAAGGAGAGGATGATGGGAGATCTGAGAAAGGAGCAGGAGGCCACCGAGCTGCTCACCGCCAAATTCAAGGTGAGTGTGTCTGTTAAAAAAATCATACAAGTCCCGCCCCAACGGCCACATCCCGCCTGCTTCCCAGACCGATATATTCGGTCAGCGGTGGTCCTCTGGTGAAGGGGAAGTTGCTGAAAACATGCGCGTACGTCGAAACCCTAATAAAATGGCCGGGGCGGCCATGGAGTTGTTCCTTCTTCTTTCCCCCGTGTCATTTCCTGTTAAGAACAATTGCAGGATGGGCCACGTGCTGCTACGGCGCCATATATCAGTCTGTGTTGTAAAAAAAAAAAAAGATCCATATTTTATCTCCTTTTGGTGGATTAAGGGCAGTCTGCGCGATTTTCGGCTAATCCGAACAATTAGGCGTATAACGCATCCAGTTTATACCCAATTCGTAAGGATTGCTGGCGGACGGCCGCGCAGAAATCGCATGGAGGCTGTACTTCAGCTCACATTCGGCACGTCCACGCTCCTACGTAGATCACATTCAAATCAATATTATCTGAAAGAGAGGACGCACAGCGTAGCGTAGGATGGAATTATAAGAGAGTCACGGGCTTATATATATATATATATATATATATATATATATAGAGAGAGAGAGAGAGAGAGAGAGAATATGAGTGATATGGGATGAGTAACAGAAATTAGCTGTCAAATTGCCACTATATTCACAGCTCGGAATATTTTATTAGGCTCCGACTGGAGGGTGCGGGAAACCGGTGGACCAATCAGCTGACCGTTCGTTACCGGGCTGCGATATCGATCTGTAGATATCGATTGGTCCTCGCGGAACGCCCTACCGAAGGCTGTGACCTTTTCCACGCCTGATAGGCCAGGGAGTGTGAGCTGACCACCCATTTCTGTGTGTGTGTGTGTGGGTGTGGGTGTGGGTGTGTGTGTGTGTTGAGAAGAAAGTGTGTTTGTGCATATGCTGGCACCCTGAAGAAAACCTCCCAGGATTCTCTGTGGGGGGCTTGCTGTGGCCGAATGGGATCAGGCAAGTGGGAGGTGGGGCTCAGGCACGGAAATAGTTCATAACAAATGGTCACGGCATGCCTGTGTGTAATTGTGTCTTCCGTTTGTGTCAGCCTTATGAAAGCAGTGTGCCCTTGTGTACACGTGGTGTGTGTATGTTGTGCAGTGTATACACCTGTATGTGTCTCTGTCTATTGGTTATTCTGTACGGTCTTTTGGGTTTTTACGTTTCAGTTGTCACTGCTAGCTGTGTGCATATCCCCGTTTTTCCACTGTGTGTGTGTGTGTGTGTGTGTGTGTGTTTTGCTGTCTCACTGGTGATGTCCAACTTAGAATCTATTCTTAGAGCACTTTTCTGGGTCGGATGAAGAGACAAGACCCGCAGCGTTTTCCCACACGCAGATGACGGAGATGGCGTGGGTCTCGTAACTTACATTTACATACACAGCGATTTATAGTCAGTAGTGAAAGGGACAGTCCCCTCGGAGACGCTCGGGGACGCAATGGTAGTTAGTGGGGTTTGAACCTGACTTTGTGGCCCTTTGGTTCAGAGGCGAGCCTCTTTCAGCCTACTACCACCCGCAATGCTCTGAAAATAATGTACTGTCAGACGATGGCTCATGTCCACGGGACGTTCTGCTGCTGGATGAGAGAGAGCTTCCAAAATGCCACTGGTCATCAGAAACAAGTGACACACTCTCATTCGGCCTTGAGGAGAGGTTTATAGACAAGTGCACATCTGAATCTGAATTTATAATGCATGTGCATGAAATAAACGAGTCCTATGTTTTCATGATCTTGAACCCTGGATCTGGCAACCATTAAAACCACAGGTAATACCTTATTCGTAATGAGGTGGGTTTTGCGGTACAAACACGTATAGGGACCACGGGGCTTTTTTCCCTTCCTGCCTCCTTGTCCAGAACTGTTTTCTTGGCCATCAGTGAATGGACGGAAGGAGGAAGTGTGGACTCACGTCAGACTGGCATGTGTTGTCCTGATCTGCTGTAGGAAATGTTAGTGCTGTGTGAGCAAGGATTTTATTATTTTATACATACACATTTACAAAGAATATCTTATGATAAAGAAACGTATCGTGTAGCTGGGACGCAAAATAGCAAGATCTTTTCTGTATGAAATGAGCTTTTGAGAAAAGTGGGTCACATACAGGGCACTATTTTCAAACTGCCACTAGTCACACAATAAGTTATGAACGTGTTCGCTAATGCCATACACAAGCAAACCGGCCCCGCACTTCGTATGTAGCAAAATCCCAGAATCTCTAAAACTGAAATGAAATGTTACTCACTCACTGCCCTGTTTAAACCAGTTTAAATCCATCTTAAATGTTGTTTGACATTAAATAAGTTCTCTGTTTATCTTTTAAAAAAGCCTCGCTTGTCCTCCGGTCATCCTTAGTTGTAAAAACGGTGACTCTCTGTGTCTGCGTGTCCAACTAACTACCGAATCTGACACCCTCCCCCCTAGTCTATGGCTCCGATAAATGTAATAATCCCAATATTTACTGTATGGGAATCTATATAATCATTATAATTAAATAAACACAACCATCAGGCTCCTGGTCTGAATAAACGCGAGCTACCTGTTAAACGAGACGTATCCTTCCCTCCGAACCCGCCACACGTTGCTGTGTTAAATATTGATGAGTCAGCAGCATTATAGGTGTTGGGGTGGGGGAGGTCGTGGGCCCTCCGCCTATCACTCCCCCCCCCCCCCCCACGCTGTATGCATAATTTAACAACGTCCTGCCCGGTCTCCCTGTTGCTATGGAAACACGTGATGGGCGGCGGTGCACAGTCCTTGTGGAGGGACGTTTTTTTTAAATGCTAGGCTAGCGGTGAGGTGTTTTCTTCTCTCTCGTCTCCATGGTGACGAACGTCACTGAAATTCCCATCAGAGGGCGAGGCTGACGAGAAGCCCCCCTGCTGGGGTGATGCCGTGTCTGTTTTTCAGCGTCAGATTTCGGCCCTGCAGACAGACACTGTGACATTTCAGCACTTCCTCCCATGAGCCCCGCCCCTGCCGGCCCGTCACTCGCCCCCATTACTTCTGAGGGAGGAACGTTCATCCTCTGGCCGGTAGCAGCGCCGGCGTTGTCGCTGTGCTAATTGGATGATTTACCCCCGGAGTTCCTCTTCATTGGCCTGTTGGTCAGTGGGATGCGATGTGATTGGATGCTGGGTTTTTTTTTTCTAGAAGCATTAGCCTGTGCCCTCAGCACAACTCTGATTATTCCCATTAAAGCCCTGTTATGGTGGTCAGGGGGAAGACAAGAGCTTTTTTGTGCTGATTAGAGCTCGGAGCTACGGGCCGGGGACAATAGTGCGCATTGTGTCGGCTCAGTAAACGACCGGGCTTCGTGTCCACATCACTACAGTGAGAGGGGGAGAGAGAGAGAGAGAGAGAGAGAGAGAGAGAGAAAAGGGCGACCTTTTGATGATACTGTATTGCTGCACTGTGATTATTCCCATAATGGCCTGCAGTGTGCCGGTGGGACAGCGTCTGTCTTGTTATCGGAGGAGCCGCTCCTCAGACTGAAAGGGGGAAAATGACTAAATTAATTTAGCTCGTCTTCGCTGGGAGGTGAATGCATCACACTGTCCTATGGATTCATAAAAGCCTCTCCCTGGTGCATTTAAGATGCACCAGAGCCACGCCTTGTGAAATGTCTCTAGATAGGTGGATAAATAGATGCACACATACACCATCTCCCAAATATTACATATTCAGTTTTTTACAGTTATACCTGTGGGTGGTCATGGTGATGAGTTAAATTAATCTCGGACACCGATCTTGGATAATCAGTTTGCTTGGTGAGCCCAATTAAAGGAAAAACTACTGAAGAGGAACATTCCATATTATTAAGCAGACCACCATTTATACAGGAAAGAAAAGGGATCTCTGATGAGTGTGAAGTGGTTGAATGCCTTGGACGAGGTATGAAAACCTTAGATATTTCACAACATTTTAAGCATGACCATCGCACTGCTAAGAGATTTGTGGCTCTTCCAGAGTGCACGCGGGTGTGTGCCGATAAAGGCACAATGAGGAAGGTCCCTGCCTGAAGAATACACGAGATTAACAGAGCAGCTGCTAAAAGGCCACTACAGAGCAGCAAGCCTGAATTTGAAGCTGCTGGTGCCTCTGGAGTTCCGAGAACGTCAAGGTGTAGATCCTCCTGAGGCCTGCAGAAAACCTTCTAATGGCAGCCTGACCACTGCTGGCAAGCAGAAACAGCTTTAAGACCCGTTTTCACCCATGTGTGCCGTGCATGGTCCCTGGATGGTCCACGTGGATGGTGGATGGCTGGTGCATGCGACATCAGCAAGGAAGAGGCAGAGTCATGCTTTGGGCCGGAATCATGGGGAGTGTGCTTTCCATAAGAAAATCATCTTGACAGTGTACCGTCTCATGCTGCAAGGAATACCTCTGCATCATTCATCAAAAGTGGCCCCCATACTATTTCCTATTGAGAACCTTTGGAATGTCCTCAAGCAAAAGATCTATGAGGGTGGGAGGAAGTTCACATCCCAGCAGAAGCTCCAGGACGCTACTCAGCAAGGAAAGTAAATTGATGCAGAAACGCTCAAACAATTGTGAAATAGCTTTTGATTTCTCTAAATACGACCTCCTATTGTTGGAAAATCAGCAGTTCAGTTCTTTGCAATGTTTTGTTGTAAAAAGGTTTATCATTGGGAGGTTTGTTCAGTAACATTCAAATGGTACTCTAATGGTTCACTTGAATCTTATGCTGACTGACTAGGAAATCTGAGAAAAAATATAATTAGCATAATACTTGGAGTAGTACACACACGAATACTTGATTCAGAGATACTTGTGTTTATATAGAATATTTGTCATATTTGACATTTTGGAATCGCAGTCCAACCCTCAGAGTCTCCCCTCCCGCTCTGTACGTGTGTCGTTGAGGAATGGCCTGTGGTGGTGCTGTCATCTTCACTGAAAACGGTGAAAGAGAAGAAAAGTGTACGTAGTAGAGCCATGTGAGCCATCAGTCTCATGTCATGTAGTGTGATCCCTGCAGAGTGAAGTCGGTGAGGTGGGGCAGTGTGCATGCTTGTGGTAAAATGATGGTGGAATTCTCATTTCGACAGTAGCACATCCATCGGTTCAGATATTGTTTGAATTCGACAACAAGATTCAAGGAAAAGGTTCAGAAATCTCTTTGGGGAAAGAACACACAGGAGTGAACAACAAGTCTAGACAGTTCATTCATGCCGGAATGCTGATGCCGTGGAACACAGCGGGCTGCATAATAAACAGGAAGTGCTGGACCTCATGCCAGGATGGGGACTTCAGTAAAGTTCAAGCTTTCTGAGGGGCACAGGCCAAACTTATTGTGCGTTCTTTGTGTGACCAGGCTGACTCTGGCATTTTTGGGTAACTTTAGCAGACCTCGTAATCGTATCGTGACACAGAAATGAGCTCCTAGTCTGCACCAAAAAAGGGCAAGTTCAACTCTATATTTCCCGCACATACTGAATTTAAAGGGACAGCACGTTTTATGTCATTTGCAGACGTTTTACAAACTTATTTGTGTGAATATTTGATGCAGATGATATATAACCGCCATTGTGTGATATACGCTTACATGGCCAGAATATGACGCAGTTTTTCAGGATTTGGACACAGATTCATTTACAAACCATTTCTGCTAGATGAAGAAATGAAAAAAAGTGACAAAGTGGTTATTACTAACAATATGTATATCATTATGGACATTATTTAGGAAATTACACCAGCCCATTACCGCATTGTAATTGCAAAGTAATTACAAAGTAATTGAGTAAAGTAATTGCAGCTACTTGTACCTGCTGTGTTTCCTTTGTTGCCAGGCGATGGAGAGCAAGCTCCTGGTTGGGGGGAAGAACATCATTGATCACACCAATGAGCAGCAGAAGATGCTGGAGCAGAAGAGACAGGAGATCACCGAGCAGGTACAGTATTGAGGTTTTGTGTGTGTTTTTATATGTTAAATGGGATGTTGGGGGCACATTGGGTAATATGGGTCCTTTACTCTTATTTATAAAAAAAAAATATCACATTTACAAGCGGGGACTTGCAAGTAAAGGTTTGGTCCCAACTAAAGTCCAAAATCCATGTTCAAATGTTTGTTGTTGAGCCAATATCACACACTGATATTTTTGGCATAGCTCTGAACATGATGTAACCTCTATAGTACAAGACGTAAGTTATTTAACACATTTAAGTGAATTTGAAATATTTTAAGATCTGTTCTGTTTGTGTAGACTCGTAGAGAAAGGGAGATCCAGCAGCAGATGCTGCTACAAGATGAAGAGACCATGGAGCTGAGGGAGACTTTCTCATCTCTACAGCAGGAGGTGGAGCTCAAGACCAAGAAGCTCAAGAAGGTAGGAATGAAAAATCAACTAACATATATTCCGGTTGCATCCTCACAAGGGTTTTAAGAGAGGCGAAGACGGGGTATTCCGTTTCACCATTTTGGGGGTGGTTACTTTATTCAAAGGCACTGGAGTGCCACCGCATGGAATTGGTTTGTGTGGTGATACACCAGTATCATAAAAAACACAAGATCTAGGGCATTGGTTCCCAAAGTGGTGGTGATCACAGTAAAAATGACTTCACTTTTAATGGTTCTCTCTGAATTCATGTTCATGTGTGCTGGAGAGTGGAGGTGGAGAACGTGTGGGAACCAGAGAGCATATTCGGTGTGATGCTAAATGCTGTTATCACGCTCAGCTTCTGAGAGATCATCCTGTGAATAAAGGCATAAATTGCCAGTTCATACAGAGAAACATTCCTGACTGTTTACTGACTGTGTACAGTACTTAACACAGCAGTTTTGGACAACTTGCCCTATTTTTACTGTACTTACAGTAAAATATGGAATTTACTAATTAGTTCCAGAAAAAAATTGCATTGCTTGTATAAATTGCTATAATTTTTTTCAATGCCCACACACGTGGCCCTTAATTAACCTGAATAACCACTTATTACTACTTTTTCAATTTAATACTGTGCAGCGGTGTCAAATGCTTTAATAAACCTTTTTATAATTCACAGCTACAAATTTTGCAATGAACAATCGACCGAGACAGTCTCAAACCAATGACAATACTTCCAACGTTTTGGAAGCGTTCTACTTTGCTGTTCAGCTTTATAGGTTCACCCTGATCTTCCATGCGTGGACCAAGTCATGTTCGGGTAGCACGGTTTAACCTGGAATCATTTCTATAATAATTTTACATTAATGCGCATACCCTGTCACACAGGCTGATATAAGAATTAGAAGAATTAGAATCACCACACACACACACACACACACACACTCTACAATTGACCTGTCCATATGCCTTTCTCTAACTCTGCTGTTCTTCTCTGTCCCACTCGGCCCTTTGTCCCCTTGACCCTTGACCCACTGGGCTGTGTCCCGGCCGCGCCACACTCCTGGACGCACGCCCCTACTTTTTTTTTATCAGTACAAAAAGGTTTGTCGCCTCAGCCCCGCGCCGTTCCTCTGACCACGCCCCTTTTTGAATGCTTAACCGTGGCTGGCTTCCCATGAGCTGTGGCTAACGCTGACACGCTAACTCTTCCACAGGAAACCGACCGTTAATGTTAGTTCCCTCCCTCTAACTCTGTCCTGGACTAACATCCCTTGATTACTCAGACCTTCCAACACTACCTCCATCGTACCTGAAATGGAGCGGTGTCCTGCCCCAACGCCTGCCCACCTCTCTTAACCCAAAAACAGACGACTTTTCCACCAGCCTGCAGAGTGCTGCGGTGCCGCTCCTGTCTGGCTAGCCGGAGTGTTTCCAGTGTCACGACTCCCTGCACTAACCTGGCCTGTGTGCATTGTGACACCCAGTGCATGAATAAACGCCGGAACTCTTCCTGACTGTAAATTAATGAACGTTTCTTTCTTCTTTTTTTTTTTTTTGCTGGCATGAAATCTGCATTGAGAGAACTTTGCCTTGCAGAACATGAGAACCAGCAGGTGCCAGAGAGCGAATGTGGCCTGGCTCCTGCCAGGGAGGCCATATCTGATTGGTCGAGTCTTGTGCTGGGCACCCAGAACGTTCCAGTGCTGTTGCTGGGGGCAACCGCCGGCACAGCCCCTTTCCCTCCGTGGGCATATAATCCGTTGCATATCATTCTCTTTCCTCTTTCCTTCCCTCCCTTCCCGTCCCCTTTCTCCGTTTGTCCGTCTGCATCTGTTCTTAGCTGTATGCCAAGCTGCAGGCGGTGAAAGCTGAGATTCAGGACGTGAACGACGAACACGTGAGAACCAGGCAGGAGCTGGAGCAGACGCAGAACGAGCTCACCAGAGAGCTGAAATTCAAGTAAGTACAGCACACACACACACACACACACACACACACACACAATCCTCATCCTGTGTGTACACAACCGGGATCTCCAGCTCTCCTTCGTACGTGCCTTCAACAACAACAAAAAACCAATAATACCGTAGCGCGCACACTGAGAGAAGGTTGATAATAGCGAGGTCACACGCGCACAACTGAAAACCAGGCAAGACTCTTCTGGTTCACCTCTTTTCACCCCAGGAGACCAACCACACAAAAAAACTGAAATGCATTACAGTGCTATAAAAAGTGTCTTTTAATTTAGTCCGCTTTGGTGCAACGGGGGGAAATAACTTTACCAGACGTCCCACCCTGCAAACACTCATTCCAGGGACGCACAAAATATGCTTGTAAGAATGAAATAGCAATTGTATTGACTGTATTTATGAAGACTATTCCCGACCCTTTCGACGATTACAGTGATCAGGTTGCAGATCAGATTTAGAACACCGTTTGAAGGTTATATTGTATTTTACCCTCTGTTTTTGTTACTCAGCGCTGGATTGATTTTTATATTGGTCTGGGTCAGCTTGCCAATTAGCTACTTTTAATAATAGATGCAAATTTTCATTGCTGCTGTATCAGCCTGGAATTTTTTTTTTCCTCTCACTCTAAATACGTCTAAAAAAAGCGATACCATTAGATGGAGGCAAATATGATAATTAATTGCAGAATAGCATCTGTAAAAATGACATTTAGTGAAAAGTGAAAAGTACAGTGGGTATTAATTTAAATTAACTGTAATGGTAGAGTAAAGGTCCCCTTTCATGAAAATTTTACTTTGTGAGATGATTTAACATTAATACAAGTTCCCCCAGCCTGTCTGTGGTCCTGCAGTGGCTAGAAATGGTGATAGGTGTAAAGAGTGTTTTGGTCATTCTGCTTCACCGTTCAGAGAGCGGCTGCTCAGACGGTCGGATCTGGAATTTGTCCCCTTATGCTGTCATACCTGGAAAAGTTACCTCCCCTTTCTCATGCTTTTTCCACCTAGAGAATTTCCCGCCCCTCCTCTAAAAAACATCCCTCCAAACATGTGAAGAGTTGCAGTTGCTTTGTGATTGGATGTAAAAATGAACACAAAGGTTTTCGTTTTTTTATTTCAGTCACTAGAGCCTCTGAAGAACCAGTGGGTTCATTTGAATTTTTCTGGAAAATCTCCAACACGACCTCCTGTCTGCGCCAAACATTGTGGTTGGGAACACTAAGACCAATATGAAAGCAAAAAAATAAATAAACATAATAGTGGACCTTTAAATAAAATCACAAATGCACCACCCCATATACCTACCTTCACTGAAATCACTGGTGAAGTTAATGAAATGTGCACAGCAAATTTGGTGATCTAGTCTCTTTTCTGTGATTGTGTGTGTGTGTGTGTGTGTGGTGTTTTTTTTCACACAGATATTTGATTATTGAGAACTTCATTCCTCCCGAAGAGAAGAACAAGATCATGAATCGGCTTGTGTTTGATGCAGAAGAAGAGCAGTGGAAATTCCAGCCTCTTGTTCCTGCCCAGAAGTGAGTGAATTCTCTGTCCGTGAACTCTGCATGGCCGTGCATCTTAAACCGACTTAAAACGCACATTCCAAAGCACAATTACACGCATTGTGAGATACTGAGCCAGCTTTTTCTCAAATTTTAATTAGACATTAGCTGCCATTTGCAAGTCAGAAAATATATGCATCACTGGATCGAGTCCCATGGCCGCAGCCAGTCCACGTTTGACACGACAGGATACAACGTCATTGGTGTCAGATGTAATTGACGTTAAAGTATTGATTGGCGATTGATATCTTTCTGGCAAACACAGTAGTGGCTGTTCTTCTCAATTATGTTTTTATCTTTGGCTCATAAAGGGAGTGCAGAATTAATAGGCAAGTTGTATTTTTGAGGAATAATTTTATTATTGAACAACAACCATGTTCTCAATTAACCCAAAAAACTCATTAATATCAAAGCTGAATGTTTTTGGAAGTAGTTTTTAGTTTGTTTTTATTTTTAGCTAATTTAGGGGGATATCTGTGTGTGCAGGTGACTATTACTGTGCATAATTATTAGGCAACTTAACAAAAAACAAATATATACCCATTTCAATTATTTATTTTTACCAGTGAAACCAATATAACGTCTCCACATTCACAAATATACATTTCTGACATTCAAAAACAAAACAAAAACAAATCAGCAACCAATATAGCCACCTTTCTTTGCAAGGACACTCAAAATCCTGCCATCCATGGATTCTGTCAGTGTTTTGATCTGTTCACCATCAACATTGCGTGCAGCAGCAACCACAGCCTCCCAGACACTGTTCAGAGAGGTGTACTGTTTTCCCTCCTTGTAAATCTCACATTTGATGATGGACCACAGGTTCTCAATCAGGTTCAGATCAGGTGAACAAGGAGGCCATGTCATTAGTTTTTCTTCTTTTATACCCTTTCTTGCCAGCCACGCTGTGGAGTACTTGGACGCGTGTGATGGAGCATTGTCCTGCATGAAAATCATGTTTTTCTTGAAGGATGCAGACTTCTTCCTGTACCACTGCTTGAAGAAGGTGTCTTCCAGAAACTGGCAGTAGGACTGGGAGTTGAGCTTGACTCCATCCTCAACCCGAAAAGGCCCCACAAGCTCATCTTTGATGATACCAGCCCAAACCAGTACTCCACCTCCACCTTGCTGGCGTCTGAGTCGGACAGGAGCTCTCTGCCCTTTACCAATCCAGCCACGGGCCCATCCATCTGGCCCATCAAGACTCACTCTCATTTCATCAGTCTCGAAATATTTCTTGGCCCAGTCTTGACGTTTCAGCTTGTGTGTCTTGTTCAGTGGTGGTCGTCTTTCAGCCTTTCTTACCTTGGCCATGTCTCTGAGTATTGCACATCTTGCGCTTTTGGGCACTCCAGTGATGTTTCAGCTCTGAAATATGGCCAAACTGGTGGCAAGTGGCATCTTGGCAGCTGCACGCTTGACTTTTCTCAGTTCATGGGCAGTTATTTTGCGCCTTGGTTTTTCCACACGCTTCTTGCGACCCTGTTGACTATTTTGAATGAAACGCTTGATTGTTCGATGATCACGCTTCAGAAGCTTTGCAATTTTAAAAGTGCTGCATCCCTCTGCAAGATATCTCACTATTTTTTACTTTTCTGAGCCTGTCAAGTCCTTCTTGACCCATTCTTGACCCATGTCATTAGACCATACCCCTTCTCATTACAGGGATGCACATCACCTAATATGCTTAATTGGTAGTAGGCTTTCGAGCCTATACAGCTTGGAGTAAGACAACATGCATGACAAGGATGATGTGGACAAAATACTCATTTGCCTAATAATTCTGCTCTCCCTGTAAGACCGATAAATGGCTCTTTTAAGTCATTCATGTCTATTTATGTCAAATGCTCTGCTGCAATGTGGCTAAAAATATTCAGGAATTAACACCTTGGGAAGTAGTAAACAGACAGCAGGCTGCAGTGATGAAGATGTTTGCACCTCAGATCCACGTCTCATGAACATGCTGTGTTCGGTATGTGTGTGAAGGTCAGGCCCACATGCCAGTGCGATGTAAAGAGTTTGGTGGGGAACGCATGACGGTGGGATATTGGTTCAGGTGTAAGATGTTCCCCAGGAAAGCTGGAACTCCATCTGGTGGACATAGTATATTGATCACGGGCATTAGTATGGTTCTTTGGCTTAGCCTGAAAGTAAAGTGGAGCAGAAAAGTACTGATGTCAAGGTGATATGTCTGGGTGGGTTGAACAGTTGCATTTCCCTCTAGTTTGCGTGGGCCTTGCAAGAAACCGTACGGAGCCTAGATCGCGCGAATGGATCTGTTCTGGTGCTTCCAGTGCTGCAAACTCATCCCTGCATGCATCCACCTTCCTCACTCGCTGCCTCTGTCCCCTCTCTCTTACAGCAAATTCACTCAGATGAAGAGGAGACCTGCCTCTGCAGTGGGCTACAAGCGGCCAATCAGCCAGTATGCCAGGGTTGCCATAGCAATGGGAGCCCA
Source organism: Denticeps clupeoides (assembly GCF_900700375.1). Taxonomy (NCBI): domain Eukaryota; kingdom Metazoa; phylum Chordata; class Actinopteri; order Clupeiformes; family Denticipitidae; genus Denticeps; species Denticeps clupeoides. The sequence goes on from NW_021630106.1 coordinate 231,704, forward strand.
TTCCAGATACAGGGTAGGCTTGCAGAGTCTGAGGGGGGAGGGGGGAGTGCTGAAAAAGAAATGTGGGTTTCTGCCTCTCATTCTCATTTATTCGTCCCCTCTGCTTTTGCTATAGGCCGAGAACGTCATGTTCCTGGAGCTTGACATGGCCCCGCCCACCATGTTTCAGTTGGAGTTCCACAGGTCGGAATCCGACGTGGAGCCCAGTCAAGAGGTGCTATTGAGCAACGCCTCCTACAGGGAGACAGTCTCAGCCACTCGGGTCAGAAAGTCGCGTTCGTGGTACGTGGTACATGACTAACTAAGCTTGACAGGCCAGAATTGCACAATTTGCTGCCGTGCACGGAAAAAAATCCTTCTGTCAGCAGGTTGTACAAGGCCATGTCGCTCAAGACAGTCACCACTTGCAAATACACAATCTGAAGAGTCTGCGGTTTTGATCATGCAGAAGCCCAAAATCCAGATGCACTAAATGGTTGTCCATCAGGTCTAAACAAATGCACAATTAATGACAAAGGAAAGGAATTCCTGTGGGACGTCCTGATGGGATTAAATTAGGATTAAACTTGGAGGTGCCCTAAGAGTTTTAGAGATCAGTGATTACCCCGAATCAGGTTAGAGCAGACTTAAGCGCCTTCTTCCCAGGGGGTCCTAATCTTCTGTTGCGAGCTTTATAACACAAAACCAACAAGTGTCACTAATATTTCAGGCACTTTATAAATGTGCATTTTTTTCCACTGTCGAGCACAAGCAATTTTTAATAATGCATGGATCATTTGGAATAGATATTTAAAAAATAGGTTCCATACTTAAAGCACAGTATTAAAACGTTATAATAGATGCAAGTTACAGTAACGTCCCCCAACCCCCGGGCCATGGAGCATTTTGGTCCCAGGCTGCTCCAAAAGAAAAACAACATTTACTTTTTTTTCTTTTTACATGTACATTTATGGCATTTATCCGTAGTTACAGGGACAGTAGAGACACTCAAGGTTAAAAATGGCACCCACTATGCCATTTTTGTTTTTAAAAATCAACAAAAAAGAATACACACATTCGCCAGGCGGGTGAGTAACATTCATGAAAGTGAAATTAATAAAGAAAGAATTATGTGATTGTATTGGGGGGTTATATTGGCTGGATCGCCAATATAACGGCCCTGCAAATTCCGCCTATGGTCTAGGCATCATTTGGTGTACTACTAGTTTATATATAGCTACGTTTTAGAATGCTGGCCACAAGTTGAAATTCTGTGCCATTGGTTAATTATGCAAAGGAGTGTATTGGTCAGTGTATATAAACCCACCACTTTGAAACGCATTTGTACGGCAAAGCACTTTTTTTTTTTTTTTTTTGCATCTTTTTTTAATTTATTTTGTAATATTTTTTTTGTCTCACAGCACTGAGCAGGGCATTAAAAAGATTAGAGTGTTCTACGTAGGATGTATTCCGCAAAACGACAGTTGTTCTATGCTGTATCCTGCGCAGGTGTCAGGCTCCCAGGGTGATTTCCTCCTCCGGCTCAACCCTCTCCCTGGCATGCTCAGGGTCCCAAAGCCTACCCCACCCCCACAGCGCCTCCCCCGCAAAGGTCCAGCAGTAAGGAAAGAGGGACTTTGCTGTTTTCTGTGCATCAACTAACCGATGGAAAGAAGGACCGGAAACCTCCGCAAGAGAAGAAGCCGTCTTTTCAATTTTGCCCATCTCCGTCCTTTCTCTCATCTTTGTCCTTTTCTCACCTCTGTGCTCTGCTTTATTCATCCCAGCCCTGTAGCGAAGTGAGGTGTCACTCGGACCTGCTGAACATCCTTGTTACCGTAATGCAACAAGCCAGTTTTCTTGAAATTTTACAATTCGATGAATTTTTTTTTCTCTTTCTGACAACCAAAGTGTGGGGCCTCAAGCCAAGATGACATCTATGGGTCCCAAAGTCCCACATATGGACAGATTTGTTTTGTTGTCTGATTTGTCACGCTGAATTTGACTGACTGCTTAAACGTCAAAATCACTGTATAAATAAGAAAGCAGGGGATTTCTGGATGACCCGTTCCTCTCTCTTTTCCTCTTTCTATCTCCTCATATCTCTCTCCAGTCTGTGCATGTCTTATATGTGTGTCTTTATAAGTCGGATCTACTGAATTCTGATTGGTTCTGTGTGTAGCTGACTTTGTATGGGCCAGCAAGTGACTGAATGGCTGAAAGTGATTGTGATGCTTTGTGTTTCGTTTCTTTTTATTCGTTTCTTTCTTTCTTTTTGGTGGCCTGGGGCTTTGCTTAAACCTTTAATTGTAACCTTAAGAGCATCAGACTGCTGAACTGCCGACAGGTAAAGCGAAATGTACAGCATTAGGAACTGTGTAAGAATACAACACACATCACAAACACACACACACACACAGCTTAGTTTTGGTCGCAGCCATACAGTACATTGCCATACTGAAAGCCCCTTGTCTTGCACTGTAATTATGTATATATTTTTATTTATCTTCTTTTTTTCTTCTTTGGTATGAGGTCATATTGACACTGTATATTGAATTGTGTGCTAAATAACATGTTTTCCTGCATAAAGAGTTGCAGCTGGACAGGAGAGCTCCCTGTGTGTGTGTGACTCTTACATATTGGACAGTAAAGGTTCGTGTCATCAAGCTTGGTTTTTATTAACCACTTTGTGTCTACTTGTTTTAGAAGGTTCAGTGCAAAGACTTTGCAATTGTGGAGTTGCAGATGTTTTTATCAAGAGCGACTTGCAATCAGTAGTTACAGGGACAGTCCCCCTGGAGACACTCAGGGACACAATGGTAGTAAGTGGGCTTTGAACCTGTGGCTTGGTGGTGTTCTGGTTCATAGGCGAGCCTAATGAGGATGGCCTATCGCCATCCTCATTGTCTTCAAAAACAGAGACCAGTGACCAAGGACTAGTCATCAGTAAGATCAGCATGGAGAGCCCAAGAAGACCGCTAGCGACCAGCTAGGTAGTATGAAATGCAGCATTAACCATGCAAATTCGCTCAACCACCTGACTCACTGAACCCATCAGAAACGGTGCAGCTTGGCCACCTTCAACAGCACTTGCTATTATGGCCAACGTGATTTGCATGTGTGCTACAAATTCAGACTGTTTCGCTTGTCGTGTGTAGAGATGTTCATTGCAATCCCGGCAGCATTGAATCTGCAGCAGAACAGACTGTACAATACAATGCAAATAATCAAATGCAAATGTCAGTGATAGAAGCAGATCACCAAACGTTTCGCAGCGTATACCGCCTCTGACAATATATATAAAAATAAAATAAAATTACAGCAGACTATTGGTTTACACCTAATGGGGCGGTGGCAGCCTAGCGGTCCCATAATCAGAAGGTTGCCGGTTCGAATCCCGGTCTGCCAAGGTGCCACTGAGCAAAGCGCCGTCCCCACACACTGCTCTCTGGGCGCCTGTTATGGCTGCCCACTGCTCACCAAGGGTGATGGTTAAATGCAGTGGACACGTTTCCTTGTGTCACTGCGTGCTGTGCTGCAGTGTTTCACAATGACAATCACTTCACTTCAGCTGACTGTGATCCACTGTCAATACTGCAGTCAAGCACGCAGGGACAGTAACCGTACTAGACTGAGGATGTGAAGAATAATAAAAAAGAATAATAATCTCTTACCACCAGAGAAAACGCACCTACCACATGGAGTGTATGCGTACCACAGTTGGAGAACCTAAGATTTTTTCGTATGTTATTGCAGATGAAGAGGGCCTGTGCGTGGAAGACATTTACGTTAATTATTCATTCACGTGTCCAAACGCTGTCTCCAGTTACCGCTATCCGCTGGCGCAAAGGGCACTCCGTGGGGGGCGGCTTCCCCTTCGAATAAACGGCGCGGCGTCACTGAATCTCCCACCGGTCACCAAATCCTGACCTCCACCAACGCGGCCGAGTGACAGATGTGCTTTCGTCTGGTGTCCCTTTCATCCCCCCCCTGGTCCGGACACGAACCCTCTCTCAACAAATACTGGCCTGGTTTTGTCTATTCTTTTTATTTCAGGTCATTTCCAGATACAACGTAGGAAAATGTACCCCTAGGACGAGATCTGGAAATTAAATGCGTGTCTTAATGACTGCTGACCCAGTGACAGCACAATTTGCCCCCTAAAGTGTTGTAATGTATAGCCGCAGGTCAAGTTCAAGTCATAGGGACCAGCAATCTACAAGCTCAAGTGAGGACGCCATTTGGTAGGGGAAACGGGCCTGTTTATTTCATAATAACATGTTTAGTTCTGATCCTGAAATCCAAGTCGTGCAGTTACATCACAAGATATCGGCCAAATATATACATTTCCAGTCAAAAGACTGGATGCACCTACTCTGTGGCGGTTATGGACACTAAGATGAAGACATTTTGAAGAATCCGATGCAAGAAACAGACTTTACTTAGTATTCGTTGAATCAGGAAAAAGTGAAGTATGTTCTTTTTACTTTCGTGGCTGCTGTTGTCATCATCAAAAGCCGCTTCATGAGATGCTCATTACCACGAGTGCAGTGTAATTGCATTACGCTGCAATACATAATTTTTATAGCTGCAAATAGTACATTTTGGCATGAAAGACAACTGGCTGTTTGTACTTGAGTCAACGTTCTACTCTTTTGAACACTGACACAAATTCACTTAGATGGCCTCAGGTTATTTATGACACTATTAATGACTGGAAATGACAATAATAATAGCTGGTATTCCTCCGATTTCAGAGCTCCCGGGAGTATGGACTCTTTCATCGTTTGAATTCAAACGGATGCAGTTGTCTAGAATGGAATGTGGCTGTCATATCACAAGATGAGACTCTTGACTGGTTTCCATGGTTATTCCCTTTCATCCATTGAACTGGTGATTCCAGTGGGCTCCGGCATTCATTGAAAATAGCGTCACAGTTTCATCACAGAGAGAGACGCCCCTCTCTCTGTTTCCATGGCAATCCTCTTTCATCCCTTAAGCAGGAACACGCCCAAGGTGTCTGGTATTATTACGCCGTGTTTTAATGTGAGACGGGGGAATCTTGATGCAAAGCGCTGGACCTCCCTGGGGAATGATGCTAAGTGCAGGGATGCTATGAGAATTTCAAGACTATCAGGTTACAGGGAGGCAGTGGGAACAGTCATTCACCCATGTTTCCATGGCAACATGGATTTTTTTTTTATCTGCTAGGTTCATTGGAGCCACGATTGAAAATTATAATAATTATGATAATAGTTTTTTTTATGAAAGTTAAAAGTAAAGATGTATCGTAATTCAAACATTTAAGACCAATTTAAATTAAATAAAAAATTTCTGATACTACTATAATAAATACGCCATATGTAAACATGCCTGCCAGCATTTCCTTACATTTTATTATGGATTCATTAAGTTGTCATGAAGAATTCAACATAAGAAATCCACACACTGCATGTATGAGTATGTAGGGGATAAAAACAGGCCAACAGGCCAGACAGAAATGGTTGCAAGATGGCAGCGCCCCATGGGAGAGTAAGTGTGTGTGTGTGTGTGTGTGTGTGTGTGCGTTTATGCGCCACTGAGCAGATTTCACCGGTACACATGTGGGTTCGAGGTTAACTGCGTCCGCGCTGCCCTCTAGTGGCCGCGCATGGGGATGCGCGCAAATCTGAGATATTTTGACATTTTAAAACCTCATTTGACATTAGCTACACCATATGCAACGTATGATGCCCAATTATAAATGATGCATCTGTGCCTGTATGAAAAGCTCTGTGCTCTTTTCATGCATTTGTGGCTGGTGTTGATGGAGCATTTGAGTAAAAGCCACAGATTTAAAAGCCACAGATAAAAAAAGAAGTTTATTGCACAGCTACAACAGGCTGATTTATACTGTTCAGATACAATGCAGTTGTAGTTCTTTTACAACTTCCAATAGAGAAGTCGCTGTTATATTTGTGCGTATATTTGGTCTATGCCTGTGCAAGGCATATACACGTCTAGTCCAAGCTGTCCTTTGAATACTATTTAATATAGTAAATATTACAGCATTTATCAGACGCCCTTATCCAGAGCGATTTACAATCAGTTACAGGGACAGTCCCCCACTGGAGCAACTTAGGGTAAAGTGTCTTGCTCAGGGACACAATGGTAGTAAGTGGGATTTGAACCTGGGTCTTCTGGTTCATAGGCAAGTGTGTTACCCACTAGGCTACTAGCACCCCTCTTTACTATTCAATCAGTGATTGGTTTAATATATTGGGGTTTCATAAACACTAGCGGTTTTAATTTGACACTTTAAACACAACTATTTACAAAATAATGTAACGTAAATACACTAAAAAGACTTTTAATGTGTTTTATAAGTACATTCATCACTCCATAGTATAATAAAAAAGCTTAGAACTGTGTATAAAATTGAGTATACAAGATTTTTTCTCAATTACTTTTTTTAATGACATAAGCACCATCATTATGAATTCATAAAAAAACATTGTTATTTACAGCCTTGCAGCATTAGTGGCTTAAGAACACACACGGTGTCCATTTCCATTTCCTCCGGCACATCACAGGGCCGCCGAGAAACCGCTGTGACCGCAGATTACACGAACAAACACGGCAGAACCACAGGAAGGCGGCTGAGCGACTCACTAGACTTGCCTCATTGCTCAAACCTGTTCAGGTTCCTGCTCTGCCGTCAGTTGTTTTCTCCCAGAATCCCACATGCTTCATACGAATAGATTAGACGTCATGTGACTGGCGCCAACTTTTTTTTTTCAGCCTTTGCCGATCAGCATGAGGTTAATGTTCAACCTCACAGTTTGGTGACACACTGTGATGGTATGGCAACCCTGCTGGGAAACCCCTTTAAAGGATTCCAGAAGCCGTGTTTAGACAGGAGACCTCAGGAAGTGACATAAAGTCCCCTGTCCACTGTACAGTGTATCCCACTACTGTATTCTGATACACAATTCCATATTATTTCTATTTCCAGTATTTCATCGGAATAATTTTTTTTGATTAAATGCTTTTCTGCTTAGTTAAAAAGTTTTACCAGTTATTACAACACATGGTTATATGTATGTACCAGATATTATATGTCTGCCTTTTCTGAAACAAGATGGATATCTGCCAATCCATGAAAGCACTGTACAGTAAGCACTGTACACAACGAAACGTGTCCTCTACTTTTAACCATCACCCTTGGTGAGAGTGTGGGGACGGTACCGTGATCAGTGGCACCTTGGTGGTTCGGGATTTGAACTGGGATTTGTCTAGTTCCTTAACCGCTAGGCCAGCATTAGACATTTGGGCATCAACGTGGGCATCGATCCCGCTACCTCTCACATGATGAGCGTCTGAAGTAGTGGAATAGCAGTTTTCATTATTCATGCTAGATCTATAAACATGCCAGACTCCAACTTCATTAGGTTCATGATTTATAGTGCCACTCCAGCACAATTACACAGTAAACTTCACCCCAAAAATATCACCCCAGAAAGGGACTAAAGTAGTACTTCCTCACACCCGTGTCCTGTAGGTCGCCAGAGGAGTGTCCAGCGAGACACTGTGTGATAAATAATGTCCCACGGTGCTTGTAAATCAACGTGGCAGCAAGTGCGTTTGTCCTTGTGCTGTCGTTCTGAATGTTAAAACATGCATGACGTCCTGCCTGTGAAGTGTGTGCCGCTGCGGGGGTCTCTCACCTGATGTCTGGCGCTCTCTCTCAATTTTCCAATAATAACAGGAAACAGGGAGCGAGGGCGCCTTATTTCTGGAAAGTATTCACAGCGCATCACTTTTTCCACATTTCGTTATGTTACAGCCTTTACAACTCTCCATAATGACAATGTGAAAAATGTTTTGACAAATGTATTAAAAACAATAAAACTGAGAAATTATATATACATAAGTATACACAGCCTTTGTACACATGAATTGTAATATGTTTTCCAACATACAGTACAGGCCAAAAGTTTGGACACACCTTCTCATTCAATGTGTTTTCTTTATTGTCATGACTATTTACGTTGGTAGATTCTCACTGAAGGCAGTTGTGGAGTTATGTACTTAACAAAAAGTGGAGACCTGGTCTCCACAGTCACCGGACCTGAACCCAATCCAGATGGTTTGGGGTGAGCTGGACCCCAACAAGTGCTAAACACCTCTGGGAACTCCTTCAAGACTGTTGGAGAAGCATTTCAGGTGACGACCTCTTGAAGCTCATCGAGAGAATGCCAAGAGTGTGCAAAGCAGTATTCAGAGCAAAGAAACTAGAATATAAAACATGTTTTCACTTATTTCACCTTTTTTTGTTAAGTACATAACTCCACATGTGTTCATTCATAGTTTTGATGCCTTCTGTGAGAATCTACAATCTATGTACATGGTCATGAAAATAAAGAAAACACATTAAATGAGAAGGTGTACAAACTTTTGGCCTCTACTGTACATGTGTTAAATATGTTTAAATATGTTTACAGCAGCTTGCTTTTCAGGTTTCTGAAAAATATGAAAACTGCTTTTCTAACAATTCAGCTTAAGAGAACAAAGAGTGAGTGTTTTTTTATGGTCCTAAGCAGCAATGCGAACATATCAAGTTACTCATATGAATTAAGACAGTCATAAAGGCTCAAAGAGACAAAGGAGACGAAGAGATGTTGGGATATCAGGTTTCTGCACTGAACATGGAACGTTGGTCCTGAAGTCCACATTTCTCGCATTCCCCGCAGGCAGACCATCGTATCAGGACAGGCTGAGACCGCACACCCAGTCAGAATATGGTTATGGTTGCAATCACGCTCAATAACAAAACCAACAAGATTGTACCAATCAATAAAAAAAAAAAAGTTCGGAATAAATAGGATTATTTCTGGCAAGTCACAAAAAGCAGCAATGTGCACGTTAAAAAAAACAATACACATTGCTATAACCTGACGCAATGAAAAAGTGAAAGTTATGTGATTTTTAGTTGCAGACATCTGGCTACGCCCAGGTATGTAAAATTAAAATAAATATAGCAGGCTGATCACATGACGCGTTTCCTGATAGCTGATAAGTTATAATATAGCTTAAGCAATTTGCATATCCGTTACTGAAGAGGCATCAGCCGTCGATGCAACGAAATACGATGGTTAGGTCGACCTTTCCTGGTGTGCTGAGATTTGGTCCCGCAGCTCATCGTGGTGAATAAGGTGTGCTGGCTGGCCATAATATGTCTCGCCTTCTGGATCAGGAAGATAGCAGCGTGTAAACAGACAGACCGTCAACTCACAAGAATTTCAATATCTGAAGCCAAGTCGGGGTTAAAGGTCAGGGTCCGACTTCCACCGGGGACGTCTTTTTATGAAGCGCCCGCTTGGCAACAAGCCGACTGCCGCAGACCGCGTGACTCTGCGGTGCTGCTCAGTGCGGGAGGAAGTTCTGCCGTGTCTGTGTCAGAAAATGTCTCCAACGTCCCTTCGGAAAGGACGCGGGAAATGAACAAAGCGCTCGTGCGGCTCCCGGAGTGAGTCTCACCAGCGAAATGAATTTGCATGCCGGTCATAATGCTCACCGGGCTTTTTCCTGGTGACTTCTTTAAACCACAAGGCCGTGCCGAATTTCACAGCTGCCTAGAGGCTCCCTACATTTACACAGCACGCAAAACTGTGCAGAGAGAGAGAGAGAGAGCTCTGCATTCTCTCTACATCTGGCGAAACACCGGCTCTTCATTAAATCAATCCCAATTAAATGGATTGTCCAATTTTGCAAGGCCGGGGAAATCTTTGAAAAGGACTTATTTGCACTGCCAACCATGGCAATCTTCGAATGGATAACCGTCCTGCAACATGTCCATTATCACCAAATCGGCAGGTTTGTGATGTCGTCATTATCATCGGCGACACATTGCGAGACGTTTACATTTACCAGACGCCCTTATCCAGAGCGACTTACAATCAGTAGTTACAGGGACAGTCCCCCCCTGGAGACACTCAGGGTTCAGGGTCTTGCTCAGGGACGCGATGGTTGTACGTGGGGTTCGAACCTGGGTCTCCTGTGCTGTATTGTTGGTGGTTCTGTGAATTGCTGGGAATCACGGCCTAAAATGGTCCCGTCTCATGAATCAGCTGCTTTGAAGAATGTCCGTCAAAAGGAGGGCGCTGTAGGTCAGTTAGGTGAAGCCCTCAGACCTCCTAGGAGAACCTCAGACCTCTGGCACGAACGAGCCAACTGAACAACACCAGTGGCGCTCTCCGGTCCTTCTGTCATTGTGATTGCGATGGAGCTGACGAGCGTCACGTCAGACTTCTTCCGAGCTTTGGCTGCGATCCGTTGCTTCGCACCAGCTGATTCGTGACTGCAGAAGCTCCGCAAAAAAACCTCTCTTTTCACAGCGTCTGCATCGGAACCCACTGATGACATTGTGACTGGGGTGACAAAACTTGATGCAGGCGAAGACAACAAAGGTGACAACCATGGGTGTCACGTTGAATCCCACATTTTAAAGCTTTCTTTCAGATCAGGACACAATTTGGTTCTGGTTTTAATAATAATTCATTATTAGATAATTCATTATTTTAATAATAATTCATATTAGAGGTTACGACTAAGGGTAATATAAACGCAAAAAAATCTTGAATGGAGGCCACAGAACCTGATCAGAGCAGTGGCAGCGGTGTCCTTGGGGGCAAGGAAGCGGACGTGTAACGCAATGTTGCGGGTTCGAATCCCGAAGCACTGCGTTGCTACCACTCGATCGTTCTTTGGTCGTATTTATTCCCGTGGAGCTCTTCAGAAGTTGGGTTCGGGTAAGTTGGTCAGCAGCGGGGGGGTGGGCTTCACTCTTTAAGGGGGTGAAAGTTGAGTTGGTCTTAATGACACCGCCCGGCATTTATGGCCTGGCTACATTTAGAAACATGACGTGGGGAAGGGGTCAGCGTGGCACAGGGGCTGGCAGCACAGTTTCAGCACATTATTAATGCATGAGCCTCACGGAGTCATGGAATCAGGCCGCATCGGATGAACTGGATATGTCTAACTTTGTAGTTAATTTTTTTTAAATAACATAATAGAAATAGAAATATATCCACAGTGTTTTAGTGAAGCAGTAGATCAGAAGAAGTAGATGAGAGGCGTGTCACATGATATGATTCTCCATTTGCAACCCAGGATGGTGCAGTAAAGTCTCGGGGTCAGATGATGTGTCTCCAGGGGGACTGTCCCTGTAACTTCTGATTGAATGGCGTCTCATAAATGACATTAAAGTTACACCCAAGCATACGTCGCAAGTAAATCACAGCGGGTCAAAATGTGTCCCACATTACCCTGATCGTCCCCTATTCACCGACCAGCAAGAAATGAGCAGAAACCGGCAGTTCCTGGCTGTAGCCAGAGTGTGGTTCATTGCCGTAAAAATGACTTTTGTCAAACCTTATCTTTACTCTGAATCTTGCAGGCTTCTCTCACATATGAATGAGTGGTGCATGTGTGTTATGTACCAGTGTGTGGTGTGTGTGTGTGTGTGTGATGTCTCACCACTTCCTGACTCATACTCCTTGACTCAACATGATGAGATGCCTCATTTGCAATATGGAAGCATATTACACAAATACCCCTTTCACATTATTACCAGTGGGCATCAGCTACATACAATACATACACACACAACACACCACACACACACACACACACACACGCACACACATACATACATACACACACACACATACACAAAACACACACAACATACATACATCCAACATACACACAACATACATCCATACATACACACAAACACCATCCATACATACACACATACATACACCCACACACACACACACCACACACACACCATACATACATAATACATACCACATACATACATACATAAATACATACACACATACATAAATACACAACATTAATAATACCATCAAGTACACAGTTAGCAACGAATGCGTTATTACTTCATTATTCATTTGATGGACGAAATGCAAATAATTAGTATGCATCGACGAACCGCGCGTTTATGTTTTATTACAAATGCGCGTAATAATGGTGATGACGTAGAGGATGATGCTCGTCACCATCATCATCATCGCGGCTATTATTATAATGTAGTACATGATATACGCGGATAGATGAGAGAGGAGGAGGGAAGGAGTGAGGGAGTGAGGGAGGGAGGGAGGGAGGTAGGGACTCTCGCTACCGCAGTTCGACGGCAGCAGCGACAGCCGCCATGGGGCGAGGCGGCCGCTCCTTCCCCCCGCAGCCGCAGCCGCGGACCCGTCCAGACCCCCGCGTTCCGGCGACCAACTAGGGGATTTTTTTACATTTCTTTTTATGCCTTTTTTTTTTTTTTTTAAAGGTGTGTGTCGTTTTTTTCCCTCCCCCTCTCTCTCTAACCCGCACACCGATGCTGGTGTGCACGGACTGCAGCTACCTGCGGACGTTCCTTCCGTAAGTAAAAAAGAAAGCAAGAAAGCAAGAAAGAAAGAACGGTAGAAATGAGAAGAACCCGACCAGTTCCGCGTTAAGTCGCGTTAAGTCGGCCCGTTCGTGACTTTGTGTCCCGGCGCTCCGGGCTTCTGGAACGCGGGCTTTTCACCCGGCGGCGGCGGCGGCGAAGGTGAAGATGGAGTTTAAATATTTTAAACAACATGGCCGCGTTTCCTCGAGTGGAAGAAAAGTCGCGCTGCGCGGCCCGGAACCGTCGCGGCGCCCGGGCTTCCCTTCGCCCGCGTCCGGCGGCGCTTTAATACCGCGACGCGGAGGCCCGGATGAATGAGCGCGGCGACAAATGACGAGCCGCCAGCCAGCGTCGCTCCGGTCGAGTGACAGACGACAGTGAACGCGCAGCTCGCCTGTGTATTCATCTCTGCTCGCTCCGTATATTCATCTCTTCATCTATCCATCATCCAGATGTGTGTTTTGTCGTGAATGAGGTTGGCATTTACCAGGCGCCCTTTTATCCACAGCGACTTACAGTCAGTAGTTACAGGGACAGTCCCCCCCCCCTGGGGACACTCGGGGTTAAGTGTCTTGCTCAGGGACACGATGGTAGTAAGCGGGGTTTGAACCTGGGTCTTCTGGTTCATAGGCGAGTGTGTTACCCCACTAGGCTACTAGCACTACCAGGGGGGGTAGGGTGGGCATCCTGAAACCCTGCAGCCATACCGGTGCGGCTATCTAACTTTATTCTGGTGTGTGTGTGGTGTGTTGTGTGTGTGTGTTGTGTTTGTCCTGGCCTGTTAACAGCAGGAGTGCAAATACACGTTCCGCCGTGCTACACAGAACCGCAACGCGCCGATGTGATAAGACTCGGCCCTGCGGAGCGCGTGACGCGTTGGTGAAAGTGAAAGTCAAGCGATTGTCATTGTGCACGGCACACGGCGGCTCAGCGGAACGTGTCCTCTGCCTTGAACAGTCATCGGGATTCGAACCGGCAACCTTCGGATTCTCAACCGCCAGGCCGCCGTAGCCCCTTAAAGGGCGACTGCATTGGCCGGGAATTGAACCCGGGTCAGCCGCTCACCACTGTGCCACCATCGGTGGGACTAAAGACATAATTGGTGACCCCTAGCTGGCGTCCCGGCGTTAACAGCAAACAACTTTTGCCATTTGCCGAGTGTGTGTGCGCGTGCGCGTGTGTGTGTGTGTGTGACCGTGCTCGTCAGGGGAATGTCAGCCCCGGTCGCCATCTGGCCAAAAATAGCGCGGCTCCCTGTCTGTGCCCGTGTGTGCATGCGGCCGTGCGGGGGTTATTTTTTGACCAGACGTGCGCTTTTGCATTGGGGAGGCGTGGCCTGCACCGATCACTAAACTGTGGGCGGGGCCACTTTATAGGTGTGTGTGCAGCGAAAATGTCACTGCGG